>NC_136691.1:2920685-3017924 GCF_947650265.1 Symphodus melops
TTCTGCAGTCTCAGGTCCCGACCTTCCCCTCTGACAGCTTGGTATTTTCTATCTCTGTTCTCACACACACACACACACACACACACACACACACACACACACACACACACACACACACACACACAGACACCGGGCTCGTGCTCAGGTTTCTGAAGACTGCAGACTCATGCTGCTGTGACAAAGGGAAACCTCTGCTGTTGAATCCTCACTTTCTTCGAGTTGAGACGTTCAGAGCGATGAACGAGGAGCAGAGAGGTCAGACGTGGTCGAGTTAATCATTGTAGCTGACTTCTCACATGACACGGGAACACATCACCAGGCAGACTCGTTCACAAATAGACTGGACAGTCACGCTCTGCTCTCTCTCTCTCTTTCTTTTTCTGTGTCTCTCTCTCTCTTTTTCTGTCTCTCTCTCTCTGTCTCTCTTTCTCTGTGTCTCCCTCTCTCTCTTTCTCTGTCTCTCTCGCTCTCTCTTTCTCTGTTTCTCTGTCTCTCTCTCTCTCTCTCTCTCTCTCTCTCTCTGTGTGTCTCTCTCTCTTTCTCTGTCTCTCTCTCTCTCTCTCTTTCTCTCTCTTTCTCTGTCTCTCTCTCTCTCTCTCTCTGTCTCTGTCTGTCTCTCTCTCTCTGTCTCTGTCTCTCTCTCTCTCTGTCCCCCCCCCCCTTCAGTCTTTATTAACGTGCTCTGCTCGGCCTCGCTCAGATGATCCGTGCTTCCTCAAATCTAAAATCTTCAGAGTTACAAACTCTCCCTTCATTGCGCACTGCGAGTGAAACACTCCCTTTGAGATGATTGACAGTTTCACATCAGTGACAGTGCGTCACAGTTTCATAAACCTCGTCCTGAAATGAATATGGCTTCAGAGTGAACACAAACAGACTGTCGTCATAAAGAGCCTCAGTATGAGGCTGGGACTTCATGTGACCAGGCCGATGACTCGGACGCTCTGTGATCGCTGCGCTGGCCGTGTTAGTGGGTCACAGTGTTACATTCCTGTGATAACAGGCGGGCGGTAATCGGAGGGAGCAGAGGCAGTCAGCTCACTTCAAAACGTTTGTTTTTCACAACGGAGTCAAACGTGATGTTCTTCTTCTCATCGTTTGTGAGAAAGCAGAGAAACTGAAAGACGAAGACAAAGAGAGGGTCGAGCGTTGAAGCGTCTGATCCCGTTTTCTGATTCTGAACTCGTCGAGGAGAAGAAGAGAACTCCTAACTTCTACTCTTTAAAAGTCTGTCACACATTTACAGACTCTTAGCAGAGAGAGTCTGACCTGCTGCGTCTTTATTGCTCACATGCAGAACTTTTTTTTTTTCCCACCGCCTTCTGTTTTGATTCCGATGATGAATGCTGAACGTGCAGACAGCCGGGTCGGGGTCGAGCTTTATCTTGTGTGTTTTGAGAGCTTACGGTGCAGTGGGTCAGCAGAAGTTAATCTGCCAGACTGTCAGCTTACAGACGCACAAGTCTGAGCGCCTGAACACGTTCATGTTCATACCCGTCATTTACATGTTGATACTGATGAAGAAGAAGAGAAACTTTATTAATCCTGTGATGGGAGATTAAATGTTGCTTTGGTATGACCAAATAATGACCCTGGTTCAGACATGCCTGGGGAGACTGAGCCTTCTCCATCGCTGCCCCCTCCCTCTGGAACTCACTCCCCAAACCCATCCGTTCCTGCACACACCTCCCAACTTTCAAATCCATGCTCAAAACCCACCTCTATAAACTAGCTTTTAGTACTTAACTTCTTCTTTCCCCTCTTCTCTTTCTGTTTCTCTGTCTTTTAATGTTTTTTACTGTTTTTTTACTGTTTTTAACTGTACACTGATTTTTACATGTAAAGTGCCTTTGAGCTCCTGTAAAAGCGCTTACAAATAAAATGTATTATTATTATTATGCTTAACTCATGTAGGCTGAAATACACACACACACACATGATCATACAGGATCCTCTGGACATGTTCTAACAGAGCTGAACCGACAACCCTCCTGGAGACCTCACAGTGAAACGTGTGGATTCTGAGTCTTGTTTTCTGTCGTGCACAGGCGAGCTGTCCCTGCAGAGACTCAGCGGTTTGGTGCTGGACTTCAACAACACCGTCACTTGTCCCGGAAGCACCAACAGCATCCAGACCAGCATCAGCTTCCAGTGTGGGAAAACCATGGTGAGATTTCTGTTTTGTTTTCAGACTAAATGATGAGTTTAACATTTAACACTGAGCACACAGTGAGCTGTTTACTGATCTGCACTCCTCTTCATCGTCGTCTCAGAAGGCAGACCCCACCTCAAATGTGACAGAAACCCGCCTCACAGACACTTTTCTTACTTAATTGTGCACAGAGGTGGGAGGTTGTGGTCGTGACCCGAGTCTCCCTCTAACTCCTGGTTATATCCTGCTGCATTCTCACGTCCACTCATCGAGAAGTTCTTCACTCCAGGACGTGTTTAGACTCACATTCATCAAGGAGAGGTGTTTTTTGTTTCGTAGAGGTCAGCTGGGCAGAAACCGCATCAAGAAACCATCAGCAGAGGCAGCTTTAAGTTTAAATCTTGTTTTATTTAGGAAGCAACAATAAAACAACATAGAGATGTGTCCTCCTTTAGAATTTAATAAGAAAGTAACAGACAGACAGACAAGGCAGCTCTTGCATGACTTGCAAGAAAGAAAAAAAATAACGAACTTTAGTAGCATTCAGTTCCATCATGAACGTGCAGTTTCACGATTGTGCAACATCGACGACGTGTTGTTATTTGTACTCGGTTCAGTGAGCTGACTCACATTTTTTATGCCTTTTTAAATAATTGTGTATCATGTCTTTTTAACTTTTATTCATTTATTGTACAGCACGTTGGTCAGCTGTGGTTGGTTTAAAGTGCTTAATTAAATACAGTTGGATTGGACATTTAGAGAATCTGAATTAAAACTTGTGATCTCTTAGTTTCAGTCGATATGATAAATCTTAATTCACAGGGGGTTTTTTATATAAATAGCAGAAGCTGTTGTTAAGTTATGGAAATGAAGGAGGACGGGGTCAGTCAGCTGCTGTATTTTCTGCTCATTTGAGTCAATAGAGAGCGTCGGTGGTTTCTGTGGCAGCTGAGAGGTGGTTTGACATTAACACGTCATTTCCTGACACGTCCGTAAAGTCTGAAGTGCAGAAATGAAAGTTGCTTTGATGGAATCTTTCAAAAAGTTGTCTTATGATTGAAAGCAGAAGTACTAACATCTGTAATAATAATAATTTAAAGAGGGGAGACGTTTTATTAATGCAGCATGTTCAAGACTTCCAGACATTTGTTTTTGCTTTAAATGTTTAAAACTGATTTAAAAAAAAAAAAAAGATATCTCTTAAATACGTGTGTTTTGTGAAGCCTTTGAGCAAACACTGAACCTTCAACTTCTCCAGAAGTAGCCATATTCATGAATGAATGGGCTAGCTTCCTAATTCTTTTAACATGTTTGTCTCAATGCTTTCCTCGTGATGCTGCACGATGAGACCTCATTCATTGTTGTCAGTATGAAAAATGACCTCTGCTTTGTGTGTGTGTGTGTGTGTGTGTGTGTGTGTCCTGCAGGGGACCCCGGAGTTTGTCGCTGTGTCTCAGTGTGTGCATTACTTTGAGTGGAGGACCTACAGCGCCTGCAAGAAGAACAAATTCAAGCCCCACAAAGAGGTAGGTGGTGGAACCTGAGATGACTCAGTGATCTGACGGTGTGAGGTGCTGAGGTGAGAGCTGACCAAGTGTTTCCACTTCCGTGAGGATGTGCAGAGTTTACGGCATGTGTTTGTTCATGGAGAGGACACGTCACATGTTTCAGACTTCTGTGAGCTCAACATGGACTGATTGAAAAAATGTGTGAAGCTGATCAGTTTCTGTTGAACACAAGCTGCAAACCAGCAGGTTTTTTTTTTTTTTTTCCAAACAAGCAAAATAAAAATGTGTTTAGCTCTTTATTTCTCATCTCACGAGGCTTAACCCCTTCCTAACAATAGGTTGTTTTTTTTATCATTCATTTGATTAAAAAAAATAAATAAATTTGATACAAAAAAAAAATTAAAATCTTGATGCATAAATGATCTAAAAGAAACGTCCTGTTGTGAGTTTGCCTGTGTCTACTGAAGCACATTTTCATCACATGACAATGAGCTGATATTCTTTATGAGTTTCTGTTATCTTAAAGGTCACATATTCTGTAAAATCCACTTCACCATGTTTCCCTCGAAAAGTCCGTCCTCTCCGTCTTCTGTCTGCTCCACTTTTCAGAGAATGTGCGCTCAAACACGCCGTCATGCCTTCTCACCGTGAACAATAGGACATGGAGCGAAAAAAGCCTGAGTACACCCGAGCCCTTCCAGAGAGGGGGCGTGGTCAGACACAGCTCATTTACATATTTAAAGCTACAGACACAGAAACAGCCTGTTCTGAGCAGGGCTGAAATAGAGGGGTTTATAGACATGATCAAATACAGGATCAGAGTGGATTTACAACAACACACTTCACACACATGATGAAGAGCAGGAGAATATGTGACCTTTAAGTAGCCTTTAAAAGCAACTTCCTTGATTATCAGCTTAACAATGATGTCAGTAAAAATGTGCGAGTGCTGCAGCCTCTCCTTCCTCCTCTGTGTCCAGGTGCCCTGCTACGCGTTTGACTCGGACGGTAAGAAACACGACCTCAACCCGATGATCAAACAGAACGACGGCTACCTGGTGGACGACGGCGACGACACCATCGACTTCTACATCAACATCTGCAGAAGTCTCAGTGAGTGACCCGAGCGAGGCTGAAGGGACGAATGAGTGAATGCTAGGAGTCATTACTGAGCGGCGTCAATGAAGTTTAGAATTTGTGTGAATTCAAGTGAAAATCTTTTTGAACATTCTCTTCTAATTGTTTAAAAAGCTTTGCAACACTTTTTGTTTTTCTAAAATTGGATTATTATTAAAAAAAAAAAAAGTTATGTTATGATAACAAAATAAATAATATATATAAATAAATAAATAATGAATATATATAATATTTATAATATAAAATATATATACAGTGTAATAAATAATAATAAAAATTTAAAAACAGCTTAGCACAAGGTAATTTTTATATGTCATTTTCTTTTTTTTTTCTTTTTTAATCCGTCCACCAGACCTTGCAGATAAATCCTGTCCTGAGGGCTCTGCAGCCTGTCTGGTCACCGCTACTGGATCCTTCAACATGGGTTCTCCTACCGGGCAGCTGGAGCTGCTGTCCAACGACAGGTATCGTCTTTGTCTTTGTTTATCATCCGGGTGACTCCCATCTCGCCCTGAACTTTACTTTACATGCATTTGAATTGAACTGGTGAAAGTGTTTTTATATGACTGTGGGAGCATCCAGAATGCGCTCATCCAGCCTCATTGTCAGATAACAGAACATCAGTGTTAAAGCTCAGTCAGGTCTTATTCATTCCACTTAGGCCTAGTCCACTTGTTTAAGGTTTTTCTGTGCAGACGAGTAAAGTCCGACTCTGATCTGATCAATGTAACCGAATGTGAAGCGACTTTTAAGAAGAGAAAAATGCACGTTATCAAAATATGTAAGTGTAATGTTTCTCCTCTCCTCTCTAGACTGAGGTTACAGTATGAGGTCACTACTGACTCTGCTCCAGAGATCTGCAACGGTCACACTCCTGCCGTCACCATCACGTTTGTCTGTCCATCGAGCAGACTCCAGGTAGGTTTCACACACGTCTCACATAAATACCTCTAAGCATTCACTATCAATCCATTCCTTTGGTCCTGGTACACATTTACTTCTTTTAATATGAATTTCAATGTTCCTGTAGTTGTAATAAGCAGCAGGAGAAATCCATTTCTTTTCATAACAAGAAGAACCTTTGGTTAAAACTTGTTACCAGGGCAAGAAAATCTGCTGCCTTCGTTTTGCAACACTTGTCTTGTATTTATTTTTTTTACCCATCAGGGATGGAAACAGGATCATTACTTTTTACATTATCCCCTAAAAAACAAAGCGCTGGAGAATAAAATAGGATTGTCATATTTTATTTTACATTTTTTTCTGCACTTTTTCTGTTCTATTAGAAGGGAACGATAGAGTCACATTTCCACTTCTCACAATCTCATATTAAGTTGTTTCATTCTAACCTGATTTCACGTCCTTTGCTCGTGCTTTACTACGCGTGTGCTTTGGTTTCACAGGGAAGCACTCCGAGGATGACGGCAGAGTCAAACTGTCGATACGAGGTTGAATGGGTGACTGAGTACGCCTGTCATAGAGACTACCTGGAGAGTGACTCCTGCAAACTGACCAGCGACCAACACGACCTGTCCATCGACTTAACACCTCTAACTCTGGGATGTAAGTCGCTCCTTCTCTAAACTCTGAATCACTACCAGAGCTCCTCTCCCTCTGGTGTGCAGCAGGTAGAGAGAGAGAGAGAGAGAGAGAGAGAGAGAGCAGAGATCCACCAGTAATAGCTCCTTTGGATGGAGATGTTTCAGTGTACAGTGGCGCCTTAACAATTTGTTGTTAAACTCAGACTAAAACTCGGCGCCCAATAGACTTGTGCTCCTGCTGCTCGCCCCATGTATGGAGTCGTGTTTGGGTTCGCAGTGGCCTCTGACATTGCATATCAACACCCCCCCCAACTCTCTCCTCCCTACATTTCCTGTCTCCCAAAAAGGCAGCCAAAAGTATTATTTCTTCCTATTTTTATTTGCCCTCCTTCTTCCGCGTGCTTTGTGGCTTCCCACCAACGAGAGCAACCTGACCAGCCTCCTCGATCTCTCACCTCCCATTCCAAGAGAGTAGCAGCCAACAAAAATGTAACTTCTTCTCAGACTGGATGTTCTGAGGAACAGGAGCCTTAAACAAGCACAGCAAACCATCTTCTATGAAGGTGTAAAAATATGGAGTACAAAATGTTTTTTTAAAGGTCTAAAGTCCTTCTCTCTCTAAATACCCATCATGACATATTGAACCTTCAACAGTTATTGGCTCATAATGTCTTCTTTTAGCCCAGTTAGAGGAAGTTGCTCTGTGAGTAAAGCATGTTGACTTCCCTGTTTTTTTCCAGACCAATGTCAGAAATAAAAAAGTTTTCCACATGTTTTACAAATTCTGATTCATTCCAGAGCGTGCAGTGTTACAAGAAGTGCCTTATCATCCCGTGTTTATACCAGAGGAAGTATTAAAGGTCACATATTGTGCATAATACCCCAGTCGGTCTATAAACCCTCCAATGATGAGAAAAGTCCATCCTCTCCGTCTTCTGCCTGCTCCACTTTTCAGAAAATGTGTGCTCAAACAGGCCGTTTGGAGATTTTCCCTTCATGACATCACAAAGGGCAGTAGCCCCTCCCCCAGGTGGGTGACACTCCCACAGCTAGGTGTTTGTTCTGCCCTCTGAGTCTGCCTTCTCACCGTAAACAATAGGACATGGAGCCAGAAAGCAGCGAGTACACCCGAGCCCTTCCAGAGAGGGGGCGTGGTCAAACACAGCTCATTTACATATTTAAAGCTACAGACACAGAGACAGCCTGTTCTGAGCAGGGCTGAAATAGAGGGGTTTATAGACATGATCAAATACAGGATCAGAGTGGATTTACAACAAACACACTTCACACACATTTTAGGAGCTCTGAGATATTTAAACTGAGGAGGAGGATATGTGACCTTTAAAAGTCTAATACAGAAACTCAAACTGATTACTGGCACTGACTTTGAGAAACATCCTCACTTCCTGTCCTGCTGAAAATAAACCAAACGTCTTCTTAGTGTAATGAAGGGGCATCTTTAAGGTTATCTGAATAATACAGAAGTCTCAAAGATTTCCACACTGAGAGGAGTTTTGTTGTCAATAAACTTCTAACTTATTCTAAAGTCCAGAAGAACTTTCAGGATGATTATGAAATGTATTAGTTCAGTGATTATTTCTAAACGCTCTAATTGACTCTTTGTGTTTGTGTGTTTAGCTTCAGACCAGCCATACTATGCTCACTCTGGACCTGATTCTGGGACCGACAGCTACATCTACTACCTGAACGTGTGTGGAGGGATCCCGACCAAAGAATGTGGCGACGATCCGTTTATATCTTCCTGCCAGTTGAAGACGTCGGGAGACGTGAAGAAAGTGGCGGGAAAATATCAGAACCAGACGCTACGGTAATAATGTGTGAATCAAAGTTGGCATGTCGAGGCTTTGTAAGATAACGTTTACTATGATTTCAGTTCATCTTAATTGATCTGTTAGGGCTCGGGATGAGTTTGTCCCCCAGATCACACTCGGAGTCAGTTGTTTACAATTCTCTGAGCTCTGTCCGCAGCACATGAAGCCGAGTGTCGCAGCAGAACAGATGGTGCTGGTTGAAAATGCACTTTTTCAGATTACTCATTTTCTAAACTCTTTCGCACTCTTTTTTTCTGTCGTGTGTGTGTGTGTGTGTGTTTATATTCCATCCTTAGTTATTCCGATGGAGATCTGACTCTGATCTACCCAGACGGCACCAGATGCTCCAGCGGCTTCCAGAGAATGACCATCATCAACTTCGAGTGCAACAAAACTGCATGTGAGAATTAACGAGGACGCTCTTGGCACAAAATCATCACCACACCGTGCACGATGCACAAACTTATCAGAGGAGCATAATACTTAACCTCCATATGATATGATTTTTTCTAAAATTGAGGGGAAAACAATTCTCCTAATTTGAGCAGTACGTTTAATGAGACTCCGCCCACATTCTTCCCGTGCAAAGTTTCCGCCACGATTTGCAAAATTGTTTATTTCTACTGCTGCCTTTTTAATTTAGCTCCTGACGGGATGACTCAGCTATTTAATGCATTTCTACTGGATCACTGTTGCACCCTCTGCATGTTTATGATAATCAGACAGGAGAAATCATGTCATAACTTCACCTTTAGATGATCGCTCATTCGTGGTTTGCCTCCTTTTCTTCAGCCAACGGTGGGCGAGGAGCTCCGGTGTTTGCTGGGGAGACTGACTGCACTTATTACTTCGACTGGGACACGGCGTTTGCCTGCGTCAAGGAGAAGGAAGACCTGCTGTGTCGAGTCACCGACGGAAAGAAACACTACGACCTCTCACCGCTCACCAAATACCCCGGTAAGTTCACATTGTGCTGTCATTATGTTCACGCGCTTTCATAAATCTCACGAGTACAGGGAATTAAAGAAAGTCGAGTTTTTATTTATCTGTCATACAACAGGACAAGACAAACAAGTGATAAATCCACACACAAGTAACAGACCACACATTAAAAACCCTGTTTAGCTTCATTGGTTAAACCTGAACATGTGCAGGTTTTTTTTTTTTTTTTTACAGTGAAAGTGCTTTTGTGCCTCTTAAATGTTCGTAAGCGTTCAACTGTGGACTCTGTAGAAGTGAACCAGAACATCTTAAGATGTCAGCGTTTTCCCTCCGTTCAGGACAAACTGAGGTGTATGATTTTTTTTTTTTATTGGGAGGAGAAATGGTTTTCCTTTTTTTAATTATTATTTTTAAAAAATTAGCATTTTTTGTTTGCATCACTTCTTCTTTTTTTTCTTCTTTTTTTTTTTTTTTTTTTAAATAAAAGCCATCCATTTTGTCAGTAAACGATCCTCTCCCTCTGTGTGTTCCTTCAGGGGTAGAAATCGAGGGGAACTGGGAGGCTGTGGACGCCAAATCTCCAGAGCCGGACTCGCGCTACTACCTGAACGTCTGTCACAAAGTCCTGCAGACGGGACGCGCTGTCGGCTGCCCCGTCAACGCCTCCATCTGTGCCGTGGGTAAGAGCTCCTGCAAGGAAAGAGATGGTGGAGAGGAAGGGCTTCAGATCTTTCCATAAAAAAGCAGAAGTCAGAAAGTTGTTGTAACTTCAGTCAAACTACATTCCTGTCTTTTTTTTTTTTTTTTTTTTTTTTTTTTTTTATAACATGAACAGATAAGAAGGGCAAGGCCATCAGCCTGGGCAGCTTCAGCTCTTCTCCCCAGAAGGCAAAAATAGGAAGTGACATCGTCCTGGTGTACACTGACGGAGATTTCTGCAGCAATAAAAAGATGAGGATACAAACTATCCTGACCCTCAAGTGCAAAACAGGTGCGTGTGAGATTTATTTATTTTCTCTATCATGTTTGTTTTCGGACATGAGAATCTCTCATCTCTCTATTCTGTCTTTCTTTCTTGTTTTTCTTGCAGGAGATCTGGAGAGCGCTCCGATCGTTCGTAGCGTTTCCGACGACGGCTGCGTGTACGAGATGGAGTGGTACACTGCTGCTGCCTGCGTCCTCTCAAAGACGCAGGGAGACGACTGCAAGGTGGAGGACCCACAGGCCGGTAAGAGAAAACAAGGATTTACACTAAATTATATACTGCGTTCGGGGGGCGGCTGTAGCTCAATCCGTAGGGAGTTGGGTTGGGAGCTGGAGGGTCGTCGGTTTAAAGGGATACTTCACCCATTTGTATGAAGCTGTGTATCATTAGAAACATGGTAGTAGTGTTGAATGGTCGTGAATCCAACCCTGAAGTTCACATGAAGTTTTCTTCATGTGATGCAATATGAAGCTTTTTGCATCACATGAAGAAAACTTCCAGGCAAAGAAAAACATATTTTTCTCGTCTCAGGGCAAAATGAGGGTTGGATTCACGACCATTCAACACGACTACCATGTTTCTAATGATACACAGCTTCATGTAAATGGGTGAAGTATCCCTTTAAGTCCTGATGTGGACCAAAATATGGATGTTGGTCTTGTAGGTGCCAGACCAGCTTCTCTTGAGCACTGCCGATTTGAGTTTTATTTCCTTTGTGTTTTTGCAGAATACATTTTTCTGTATCAACAAAAACAACAACAGCTGAATAAACACACTGAAACAGGAGTAAATGGCCGCTCTTCTTTTATAATAACAGTGAAGGCCCAAAAAGACGAGGAACCCACCAGCAACCTGTAATCTGTTTTTAAAGTTGTTGTCAATCCACACAGTGATAAAAGTATCATGAAGTAAAGTTTGAAAGAATGTTTGACTGTAAAATAAAACCTTCAATCATTCACCAGGTCATGTGTTTCAGAGCAAAACACACAGTGGGTCACGCCTCTCTGTCACATGAGGCTTGTTGACGTCTGACGTTTAGAACCAAATCACCTTCCTGCGCTGCCATCTAGCTGTCGCTGCAGGATCTGTCACCCTCTCGTCATCCTCTCTCTCTCACCAGCCTCTCTCCGTCCTCCACAGAGTTTTCTTTCGACTTGTCGCCTCTCACCAAAGCCAACGGCGGCTTCTACAACCTGTCCAGCGGCGTCTACGACTACTACATCAACGTCTGCGGCTCAGTCTCAGCAGCTAACTGTCCTGCCAAGGCCGGAGCGTGCCAGGTGGAGAAGAGGTGAGAAAGACGGGGAAGTTGCAGCAGCGACTGTCAAACATGCGTTAGATCAACATGTATGGTCAGTGTGAAGTTCGGTCTCACATCGTCCAATTAAGATTGTCTCGACTCAATCCTGAAGTATTCATCATGTACTTAAAAAACCCGTTTGCTTCCCATTCCATCAGATCGTACATTCAATGTGTTCAGATATTTATTGAGGTTGAATTGACAAATCAAATATTCTCCTCCTTTTCAATAAGGCTCAGAACTCCTCAAAACATGTTTGACTGTGATGCTCAGAATCGTTTCTGTGTCTTCTTATTGGGTAACGTGCCGAAGCTCTCTCCACCCCTCAAGTCCAGATGGTTTGACGAGTGCGAGTGCTCCGATCTGATCCGAAGACAATTGTTCAGTTTTGCTGAATTTTACCTCTGGTTGTGATCTGGTGATAATGTGGGACCTATGAAATCCCCAAAATGAACCAGGAAGTGCACATCTATGAGTTCCACCTCTCGTGATCTCATGCTGCCAAATGACCCAACAGAAATGTGAACAACACGTGATGTGAGGATCTTTTTTCACTTTCTCCCCGCTTCAGTTCCTGGAGTCTCGGTGAGGCGAACTCCCGTCTGTCCTACTACGACGGCCTGATCCAGCTGACCTACAGTCACGGCTCGCAGTACAACAACCAACAACACACTCTGAGATCCACGCTCATCTCCTTCCTCTGTGACCCAGAAGCCGGAGCTGGAAAACCTGAATTCCAGGTAAAACTCCTCCCTTCTTTTTTCCCTCTATTGTTTAAACTGCGTTTGTTTTTATTTCAACAATGTGTGTCTGCGCTGTGGGACGTTTTCAAGGTTCAAGGTTTTCTTTATTGTCAATTCCAAAATGTCAGACATACAGTGAAATCGAAATTACGTTTCCCCCCCTCCCCCCAAGTAAAATAAGATAAATAATATTTACATTAATAAAACCTAAATGTGTAAAAAGTACAAAGTTAAATAAAATGGAGTATAAAACAAGATTAGAATTTCTTTTTGTTGTTTCATATTTAAGGTTTTAAATCATGAAGCTCGCATGTTTACATTTTAATCTTGTTTGTTTTTATGACTCCAGGTTGAGGACAATTACACCTATAACTTCCGCTGGTATACATCCTACGCTTGTCCTGAAAGGCCTCATGAGTGTTTGGTGACGGATCCCCAAACTCTTGACCAGTACGACTTATCCAGGTAATGCCACATGCGTCATGAGCCAGATACAGAACCTTACTTTTTTCAAAAAACTTTATTTACACAGGTTTTTTATATAACACATTGATACATACAAAAAAGTACAACATCACGGACAATACAACAAAAACAAACGTAACCAATGAAAAGAGACAAAAACAACAACAAAAAAAACGTGTGTGCATTCTATCCATAAATGTTGAGAAACCACCTAAGGGGCTGCAGACTCGGATCCAGGCCAGACAAAGTCTGCACATAGTTCAAGAATAGGTTCTATAAAATCTATGAGCAGATCCGTTGAGAACCTGACATTTTATATATATAGAAGAAAATCAAAAATGTCTTTGACCAACACACCCTCATCCTTCCTCTTTCTGCAGCTTGTCCCGCTCGTCCTCCAACTGGCAGGCCATGGATATGACCGACACCCAGAACCTGAAGAAGTACTACATCAACATATGTCGGCCAATCAACGCCGTGCGGGGCTGCGACCGTCACGCGTCCGTCTGCCAGATGAAGTACACATCGGGGCAGGTCTGTGACGGCCGGAGAACAATGTGAAACAAACAGAGCTAATCTCAGTGGCTTTTATGTTAAACCTTACCATGAGGGTTTGTAAGCAGTGTGGGGTCTAAACTGGGGCCAGTTCAGTATGTTCTTGTTCATTTGACTATTTTAACCTCCTGAAGTTGATGTTGTTGCTCTTTGAGAGCCCGTTGTGTTGGTGTTTTTAAACAAGCCGTGTCCTCTCCTCTCCTCCGTCCTCAGAGCTCTCCAACAGAGGTCGTGTCCATCAGCAACATGGGAATCTCCAAGCGGGGGCCGATCATCGAGGCGCGGGACCGGCTGCTGCTGGAGTTCACCGACGGCTCGGTCTGCGTGTCAGACGGCCAGCAGCTGAAACAAACCACGCGTATCCACCTGGTCTGCTCCAGAGGCTCTGTGGTGAGTCAGCTGGTTTTACACCTCACGCTCCGTTTAGTTTACAGACGCATCAAAATCTTCAGCTTCTCTTTTTAAAACCCCGTCTGTGTTCCTCACTGTGCAGTCGATGAATCCACGCTTCCTGATGTACCAGAACTGCACCGCCAACTTCATTTGGGAGACCAGGGCAGCCTGTGCCATCAAAACCACCAAGAACAACGTGAGTCTCCTGAAATCTCCTCGTCATATCCTGTGTTTACATCACGTCTGAACTCTGATGAGCTGCCAAACATAAAGGCTTATTCTATTAAAACTCGTTTTAGAGCTGTGCTGTGGTGGATCCAAACACCGGCTTTGAGTTCAACCTTCAGCTTTTGGCCTCCAAGACTGGATACAGGACAAGTGCAAATGGAAAAGACTTCCTGGTAAGATTTGTTTTATGTTCAAAAAGCTGCCGTTTAGCTTTTTTTTTTTTAAATCGACAAATTAAAAGATGCAAAACACAACTTGAAAGGGAATTTGAGGTGCAAAGTTTTCTCTTATCGTCATGTTGAGGCTTTTTCAATAATCCTTCAAGGAGATGTGTTGTACTCACTTTTCACCATTAATGATGTCAGTCTGTGAAAGCTATAGAGCAGCATTGCGAGATGTTCATGATTTGTCTTACGGAGACGTTTAATCCTACTTTCAGCTGCCCACACGCCACCGCTTGGGAAACGTGTATCTTGTGTTTAAGAGAAATTTTTGCAGAGATTCAAAAACGGACAACCAACGTCTCACCTGCACGATCGATGCATAAAGTTTTACTGTAGGACTCATCGTCTCCGCTCTGTGCAGGTGAATATCTGCTCCGACATGGCCGAGTGTGGGCAGGGCATGGCCGGCTGTGAGATGGATGAGGGGCATCCGGTCAGCCCGGTGGGGGTGGAGAAGACCCTCCTGTACTCCACAGACGGTCTGATCAAACTCACATATAAGGGACCTCTGGACACGCCCACAGGTCAGAAAGACACTTAAAAAAAAAAACCTCTTTTACTTGAGCTGTTGTTGATGTTGTTTATATTCAGCGTTTTGATGACCTTTGACCTGCTCTGGTGAATTTGCATCGACTTTGTTTTTGCAGCTGGTTTTGAAAAAGCAAATATGATTCGGCTGAGGAGCTGACTGTGGCACATTTGCATTATTTTTAAGTTTAAACAGACAGTTAGCACATGCGTCAAACAAGCGTCTGTTTACAAGAAGACGTGTTAAAAACTCCTTCAAACACAGATGAGCTGTTTTTTGATGATTTGTTTCACTTAAATGTCGATTCCTTTTTGATTTTCTGTACACGAGATGAACGATCAGCAAAGTTGAGATTCTTATTTTAATACAATTAAAAGGTGAGCAGAGTAATTATACCACGTCAGGATCCAAAATTAATTTATAAAACCATCCAAATCGTGATGTCCTTTCTTTGTTTTCCCGTTCTCAGTTTAACCTTCATCTATTTTTTATTTTTTCCCTCCATCAGCGACTCGAGACACCTTCACCATCAACTTCGTGTGCAATCGCAGCTCTCACCCCGGCTCGCTGAAGCTGGTTCAGGAGGAGTTGAGTACTTTACCTCACCACGTGGTCCACAACGTGCTCTTTGAGTTCTCCACTGCTCTGGTCTGCACCCCTGCTCCCGTCGACTGCCAGATCATCGGTACATATCCACCGTTACACACACACACACACACACACACACACACACACACACACACACGGCTTCATGTTCAGCTTCTGCTTTCCTGTTACCTGTAGATTCTCACGGTCACGAGTACGACCTGAGTCACCTGATCCGGGATGGAGAGGACACGCCCTGGGTTGCCATAGAGACCGACACGGCCAAATCACACAGCTTTTACATCAACGTCTGCAAACCTCTTCCTCAAGTGGGCGACTGTCCAGGTGTGTTTCTTCACCTCACAGACATGCACGAAATGAAAGCGTCAGGACTGCTGTATTTATTTTATATCACGTCGATAATTAAAATTCAGTTCTATCCTGTACAGAGTAATAACAAAGAAACCAGTATTATTGTTTTCTCGTCTTTAATATGTTCTTTTCCTTTCTCCAGAGGGTCCTTTGGGTGCTTGCGGTGTGATTGACGGAAAGAGTTTAAACCTGGGGTACGTCCAGACCAGCCCGCAGGCGGCAGAGGACGGCTCCATCAGCATCGTGTACCAGAACGGAGATCAGTGCGACGCCACGTCACGCTACTCCACACGCATCATCTTCCAGTGCGATGACAACCCTGTGAGTATCAGAGCATCCGCTCAGCCCGCGACCTAAAACACACTCTGCGATGTGAGTCTCCCCCTGCTGGCCGTTTGAAATCAGGTTGTCTCGCCTCAGGAACCACCACTGATTCCTCCATGAGAAATCAGGACCCTGAATTTCTGATATTTTTCAACCAATTAGATTCATTCAGTTAAAATTTTAAACGTTCTTTGTAGACTTTTTGGCACCTTTTTTTGTGTTTTTTTTAACGCACACATTCATGACGCACTGAAAATAACTTCACATCCCACTTTTGGGTCCTGACCCACAAGTTAAGAACCACTGACCTTCAGGTTTTCAGACCCACCCTGAACTATTTGTCTCCATGAAGGACGTACAGAAAGTGAAAGCTTTGATCATTAGGAAATGCTTCGAGGCGTCCTTCTTGTGTGAAGAGCAGGTGAAAGTCTGCCCTTAGTCCAAATAAGATCATAGATCAGTAAAGACAAACAAACACACACACACACACACACACACACACACCCTGGACTGGTTTAGCCAGAATATCATTAAAGGAGCAGTATTTGAATTTGACACCTAAAATGGGTACTGCAGGCCTGCTATTGGTCAAAAACCAAAACAGAACATTTAACTTAGCAGGAGGTCATACTGGCTGCTGTATTGTTGTCAGAGAAGCCAGCACTTCAACACAACACGTTTCCTTCATGTTTCCTTCATGTCTGATCATATAGTAAGGTTATTTCATAATTTCATTCAGTAGATATCTTACATATTGGACCTTTAAAAACCTCTGCCTTAAATAGATAGTACACACAGCTGATATGTCACACACATGTTTTAGAGAGAACCTAATAATGTGGTGTTTTCCTGTTTGTTTGTAGGGCTCTCCCATGTTCGACAGAAAAATTGGTTGTGAATATGTTTTCATCTGGAGGACCTCCGAGGCCTGTCCTATCAGGAAGACGAAAGGTGAACGCACGAGTGAACTTCACACAGTCATCACTTTGATACATGAAAAAAAAAAAACAGTGCTCTTGGAGGAGTTGTGTTTTTAAAAATGTGAAATTAGAATTATCAGAAGCAGAAATCCAGTTTGAGTAGAAGCGCTGCATCAGTGTTGTTTTTAACTTTGATGGAGGTGAGATAATAATGATCCGTTTTCTGTCCCCTCCAGGTGTCGACTGTAAAGTTCGAGACCCGCGGAGTGGCTACGAGTTCAACCTGAACTCTCTGAAGGGTCGAGATTATCCGGTCAGAAATGGAAAGTACATCTACCACCTGTCGGTCTGTGAGGGGCTGCAGAAGGGCATCTGCACCCACATCGACACGGGCATCGAAACTGTGTCGTCCTGCCAGGTGGACGGAGACAACCACAAGGTCGCAGGTACGAGAGAGGAAAAAAAGCAAAATGTGTTCCATCCCTCGTTTGTTTGTGCTGTTTCACATTTGTGTTGCGTGTCGGCAGGAATGGCAAACCAGGTGTTGACTTACGTGGGCGACCAGCTGATCCTGAACTACACTGATGGAGAGACGTGTCACAAAATCTACAAAAGATCAACAGAGATCCACTTCTCCTGCCACTCTGACCGCCATCCTGTGAGTTCAACTATTCCAATCACTTTTTTTTTTTTTTTACTGCCACAAACTGATTCAATTTGTAGTAAAGAGCCTGATTTTGTTTCCCCCCCTTCCTTCAGTACACTCCCTGCTCCTCATCCCGATTGAATTCATCTAAAATTCTTCAGCACAAATGTTTGACTCATCCCTTGTGTGTTCTGTTACCCTCCTTTATTGAAGCTGGATTGGTGCAGCTTGACCCGACGTCCATGGTTACACTTCCTTCTGTTTACAGTCTGTGTGCTCATTTGTCCAGCAGAGAGCAGCTGAAAGATTGTATTTAAGCTACTTTAGAAGAACATCCATCCCCTTGACTCGTTTTGCCTTTGACAGCAGGAAACATCTCTGCACTGAAGGCCAAGCTGTTTGCTAAACATTTCTGTGTGTGTTGTGTTCGTTGTCTCAGGGGGTCCCAGAGTTTCTCAAGGAGACTTCAGACTGCACCTACCTGTTCAGCTGGCCCACGGCTCTGGCCTGCATCCCGCTCAAAACCATCAGCTGCTCCTACAAGTAACAAAACTCTTCTTTTCATTATTAACACACTCAACCAGGCCAAACTGGAATACACACAATTAGAGTCACATATGACCTCAGATGGAGTCTGATTTTGGTATAAACAAAAGACAACACAACTGGGACTGTGCATCATTTAAACATTACATTAATCAGACTAATATAAGTAAGTTGTGTATTTCAACCTTTCTGTCTTTAAACACACACGAGTGTTTGATTCTCATGCTGATTTTAGTCTAAACCAATCTGCAGCTCATGATGCAGGTTCATGTTTTCTGCACACTGCATGCAGGGAACAGTGTTGTTAAAAAGCAGCGACATGTGCAAAGTTTAAAGTTCTAAATGTGTCTTCATGTCTGTTGTGTTCTCAGCGACGGTCAGGGCAACTCGTACGACCTCTCCCCTCTGGCTATGGAGTTTCGAAACTGGGTAGTGGAGCCGTCGACTGAGGCCCCCGAGCAACAATATTACATCAACGTCTGCAGGTCGCTGGTGCAGCAGGGAGGTCAGTGTGCACGCTCGTGCTCTTCGTCTAACTACTATCTGACTTTTCTCCAGTTGCCTTCTGATTTCGAAGTGTGATTAATTTCCAAAAGTACCTGTTAAAAATCAAAACCGGACCCCTGCGTTTACTGTGTGCAACAGGATCGTGGAAGTGTCCCTCCACGGCAGCGTCCTGCGCGAAGTTCGGAGACGAATATGTCAACCTGGGCCAGGTGGAGTCCGGTCCCACGTGGGACAGAAATGTCCTGAAGCTGAAATACAGCAGCGGCCAGGTCTGTCCTGACGGTCGGCGCAACCGGACCAGCATCATCCGCTTCAAGTGTGACAAAGACAGAGTGGTGAGGAAACGCGCTCAACTTATCCATGCGTTCATCTCAGTACAGATAAAGACATCCACGTCTGATGGACATGTTTAGAGCTCTCAGTACGCTGCTCCATAGATCATTCTGTCTGTTTTGATTCTATAACATTGTAAATAAAGGCAACAGCAATGAAAGTAAACATGTTTTTGTTTTTTGTCTCTCCAGGACTCGCGGCCCACTCTGATCTCTGCCATCGAGAACTGTGTGTACACCTTCCTCTGGTTAACAGCTGCAGCCTGCCCTCTCAACACCATCCAGCATGACGACTGCAAAGTCACCAACCCCGCTACAGGTCAGAGAACGTCTGGACACGTCCTGTTTACTGTTTACACACAACAATCCTTGAATTCTCCGTGGACTGTCGAGTGTTTCTAGAAGCAGGAAAAATGAGTAAATCGTTGTTAAAAGAAGCCATCAGGCTTGCATGCATTTATCAATATCAGTATTTACATACCCTGCAGCTGTCTCAGAAATGGACTCTGCTCCCCTGCAGGTCACCTGTTTGATCTGAACCCCCTGACGAAGGAGGGAGGCTACACCGTGTTCGATCACCAGGACGACAGGAAGATGTACCGCATCAACATCTGTGGAAACATGACCAACACTGGCTGCAGCCCTGAAACAGGTACGGAGATCCATCAGGTGACTTCTGCTTGTTATCGTATCGAGGGGTTTCCCCCCCCCCCTTCGTACAGACGTGATCGACTTCTCCAGCAAATCCTTAAAAGGTTCAGAGGTGAGGTTTGCATGTGCACACGAGTCTGCTCGGATCAGTCTTTAACCACAGCAGTGTTGCTTTTTAAAAACTGATGTAATCACAGACGTGTTTACTGGCTGACTCTCAAAGGTCGAACAAAAGAAGTTGACCTGTGAGAAAAACAACCAAAGATATGTCAACTGTATGTTGTTGTTTTTTTTTTAAAGTTAAGAAGCTCCTTCAATTCTTTCCTTGTCATCAAATCTTTGCAACGAGGAGAGGGATTTTGTTTCACTCATTGACTTCCTCTGGTTACTGTTTCACTTTGTCAGACGTTCGTGCGGTTTACGTATCAGCACTGGAAACATAATAAGAGACCTCAGTCGTCATCACTTCTCTAATTATTGACTGCTGTCGTTCAGGTCGCACGGGGAAGTGAAAGGAGCCGAGTGTGCAACGTCTGACATCGATTTCTAATCCCAATAAGAACTCTGTATTGAAATACACCAGCACAGACGATGTCAGATTGTATTTGATGTTGGTGGAAGAGAGAGGGTCCCCTCTTTTTATGGGAGACATGAGTGGACGTCTGATGGACGTCCTGAGAGAGCAGAGTTGATGGAGCTTCAAATTCTTTCTTTCTTCCCAGCGTGATCTGTCCCTCTTTTGTTTCCACAGTGGATTTAATCCACTATGAGCAGCTTCGATATGAAGGCAGAGACTATCACAGTGTCCCCCTTTGTTGATTCGTCCGCCGTCTTGTGTTCGTCAAAGAGCAACTCGAGAGCGGCCTGATTTCAAAGCAGTGCACTGTCGTGATTTCGTTGATTTCTGCTCCGTGTGTCGTTTGGGTTGAAAAACAATGAAAACTTCGGAGTTTCACATCCTGGAAGTATTCTGATTTATCTCGACGTGCTTCCAGCCGTGTGCATCAAGGACGCCACGACTGCAGTGAGCGGCGGCCAGGTGAGCCGGGAACTCTCGTACTCGGATCAAGTTCTGGCGCTGACGTATGAAGGAGGAAGTCCCTGCTCTGCGAACCCCACACTCAAACACAAGACCATCGTCCACTTCTTCTGCAGGTACTCACACCACCTCTTGATCATATACTCGTTTTTATTTCCGTGTGCAGGAGCTGCTATCTCTCGTGTGTGTATATAAAGCCATCAAACCATCACTTTAAAAAGTGCAGCAGACTAAAGCTGAGGTCCGTCTGAACCTGCACACCCAGGACAGAGGCTCATCTGTGTTTTCTTTTCAAACATATTTTTATTTGATTATAACATGAAGTGCAGATGGGCTGAAGGTCATTTCACGCCCTAGGTACGGAGACTTTAGTCCCAGGTAGGACTTCCTGTAGATCTGCGCAGGTGGCTCCAGTCTGAGTCCCACCTGTGGCTCCTTTTCCTTCCCACCATGACCTTCACTTTGCAATCTTTGTAACTGACAAAGAGTAAAGAAGCCTCCCTGGTTCTTCATTTCATTATGTATTAACCTCTATTTAAAAAAATCGGACCTGGCTCACACAGTCCTCTCTTCACAATGAGACAATCCTTCCCTTCGTCCTGTGTCTCTTCAGGCCGCCCACCATGGACTCGTCTCCTCAGGAGCCGGTTCTCATCGACTCGGAGGACGAGACGTGCACGCACTACTTCTCTTTCCAAACCGCTCTGGTGTGCGAGCAGACAGTAAGTGTGTGTTTCTTTGTTTTCATGCAGTGAAGATCTATCAGGGGAAGCTCGAGTCTCTCGACAGAAAAGACTTTGTGTCATTGAAAACTTCGAAGGGTCTGATCCACTTGGTGGCCCGTTGGTCCGGAGTCTGACACGAGTCGCCTCCATGTGTTGAATTCCTTTTTTATGGATTTTTCAGGTGAAGTGTTCAGTCCAGAATGGATCTGCTCTTATAGATCTGACTCCTCTGATTCACGTCAACGGATACTACGCAGCAACAGGTCAGTGACCTGTTCTCTCCTGACATTCATGCTTTAAAATGTCGCCCTTACTCGACGCAGCCGCAGATCAACAGAACAAACCGCCGTCTTGTTCCCCGCTTTCAGACGATGCAGTGGATCAAAGTGATGATTCTCCAGACTTCTTCATCAACATCTGTCAGCCTCTGAACCCCATCCCTGGGGTCACCTGCCCCCCTGGAGCTGCTGTCTGTATGGATCCTGATAATGGACCTCCTGTGGTAAGACACTCACAGACGCACATATACAAGCAGCTGATGAAACATGTGCATGCAACAAATACACAACAGCCCCAGAAATAACACAAGTACACTTTCACTTGTATGTGCAATAATCTCACCCAGGGTGCAATAATCGCAATAATAATAATCATTGTTTTAGCCACATTTTGTTTCTTTTTTTCCAACTGAGTGTTTTATTATTTATTTTATCTTTTTCTTTATATTTTATTTTTGTTTTATATGTTGCTGGAAAGCTACATTTCCCTGAGGGAGTCGTACCAAAGGGATCAATAAAGTTCAGTTTAAGTCTAAGATTTTATCTTCAGCACAGTCTTACCTTCTGTCACTGTACTGTACCGTGTGTCTGTCTCTTTAAGGATATCGGGCGTGTCACCAGCGGGCCTGAGATCAACGCTGCAACAGGAGAAGTGTCCATCACCTACCACAGCTCCACCTCGTGTGCAGCTGATCCCTCCCAGAACTACACGTCCACCATCGTCTTCACCTGCCAGCGAGGCCTCGAGCTGGTCAGTCCAAACGTTCTCATTTCCTCCAGACGACGTACGCTTACATTTAAAACTCTTGAGTGTTCCCTGAGCAACCTTTTTCTGCCTTCACGCAGGGCTCTCCTCAGATGCTGAGGCTGCAGGAGTGTGTGTACGTTTTTGAGTGGGCGACCCCCATAGTCTGTTCCGACGCCACGCACACCAGCGGCTGCCAACTCACCGACTCGCAGCTGCAGTTCACCTTCGACTTGTCGGCCCTCTCTGGTGAAGTCCAGGTGAGCTCCATGTGTCGATTTAGAGAGTCTCGCAAACAAAGCTGTATTCTTTAAACGCTCAAGTAAAAGAAGGGAAAAGTGTCCACATGGGGGCGCCAACGTACACTCTCAAAGCTTTAAGTTGAAAGAACGCATCATATTGCAGGCGACGTTTGAGGTCTGTGAGTTAAACATCCTTCTCGGTACTTTAGGTCCCAGTGGGCTCCAACGTGTACCACATCAACGTCTGCAGCTCGGTGACAGAGCCGGCCTGCAAGAAGAGCGCCGTGTGCCGGGCGTCTGGTTCGGGTGCAGACAAGTCTGCGTCTTCTTATGGCATCAGCAAGGCCATGAGGATGGAGTACAAACACGAGGAGCAGGCCGTGCTGATGCAGTACGGAGGAGGAGACCTCTGCCCGTCAGGTGAGACATCCAATCAGGGGTTTAGCTTCCATCCTTTACGCCTGAATAATTTAACTTAGCTGGATTTGATGAGCGTTTCACACTTTTTTTTTAGGCTGCCTTAAACCTCCCCTAGAAGTGAAGTATATTCACAGTGAACTGAATCACCACTGAGATTTTCACCGACACATTTTTAGGTTAAAAAAAAAAGTTCCTTTTAAGAGTAACCTGCTTTACAAGTCACGACTAACAGACCATTTTCACTTTACCTGTTCATGTGTGGTTAAAGGACTTGAGACTGCTCGATGCTCGTTCACACAGCAGGTCACGCATTCACAGTCACACCCTGATGGTTAGAGGCTGCTGCGTGAAGTGAACAATCACATTCACACCCCGCGGACGAAGCAGCGGGAGCAACTTGGGGTTACCCAAGGACACGTTGGACATGTGACCGCAGGAGCTGGGGATCGAACCACTGACCTTACAGTGAAGAGACGACCCGCTCTGCCACCTGTGAAATGCTTTCAAATCAACAAAGTTGCCTAAAAATAAAAGTAGATTTAAAAAAAAAAAAAGGAGGATTGGGTTACAAAGCTTATCGAACATTTAAGTCAGCAGAGTCGACTGAAACATCCTAAATGTTCCGATCACACACAGTGAAACTCTCCGTTTGTTTGTTTGTGTGTTCCAGTGACAGGAGATGGCGAGGAGTGCGTGTTCCCCTTCAAGTTCATGAATAAGTCGTACACAGCGTGCACAACAGAAGGACGGACCGACAGCAGGAAGTGGTGTGCCACCACTACAGACTACGACACGGACAGAAAATGGGGATTCTGCCACGAAGGTGCCTCATCTCAGACTTCTGCTGGTTCTTATTCTGTGAACTGTCGATGCAGGAAGTGCAGGACGAGTGAAAGTGCCGTCACTACCTAGAAGAAACTAGAAAAGTCTTTTTTTTTCTCTCTTGCAGCGTCAGCTCAGCGACAGTCCTCCATTCTGTTCTCCTGCGACCAGAGCGCCGGCCACGGCTCCCCAAAGCTGCTCTCGGAGACGCAGGGCTGTTCCGCCACCTTTCAGTGGAGGACGAGCGCCGTCTGCCCCCCGAAGAAGATGGAGTGTAAACTGGTCAGCCAGCATCAGACCTTCGATGTGAGAACTCTGTCCTCCCTCACCGAGCCGTGGAAGTTCAGCCACAAAGGAGATTCGTAAGTGAACCTCGGCGGTTCGTTTTCATGCGTGTTTAATGTGAGCTCGTTTTTTCATCCTCCGTGGACGCAAAGACAGAGGAGTGCAGGAAGCTCTGTTATTGAAAGGGAAAGTCTCAAACAGGGAGGGGGGGGGGGGGGGTGACGAAGGCTGAGGATGGGGAGTCACATTTTCACACAGACTCAAACAGACTTCACGTACCGTTCCACTCAGTGCTCCATTCTACACATGAAGACGTGTTTTAAATGTTTCGCGTGTTTGATGTCCTCAGGTATTACATCAACCTGTGTCAGGGGATCCACGGTGGACTCCCAGGATGTCCAGCAGAGGCGACCGTGTGCAGACACTCAGCAGCAGGACAGACTCAGGCACTGGGCCTCGTTTACACTCAGGCAATGAGCTACAAAGGTGAGGAGCTGATTTTTGACTTGACTCTTTGAGGCTGAAATATTATCTGTATAAAGATTTGTAGAGATTTTTCTACTTGAGTGTTAAAGGTTAAATGTGACCGAATCGACTTTTTGTCTGTCATTAAAAACACTAAATCAGATTAAATGTGTCGGCCCTGGATGATTTTAGAGCCCATTTAATGAGCTCGTGTTTCCTGCTCTGCAGACGGAAAGATCTCTGTGAGCTACTCAGCGGGAGACGAGGTCTGCGGGAACGGACTGAAGGCCAAGACTGTGATCCAGCTGAGCTGTGGCAACACTGTGGGACACCCAGCACTCATCAGGTAACACAAGTCAGTGTAACGTTCAAGGTGTCAGAGACGCTCTCAGAGATCGACTCCACTCACACATCCAGTGTAACGCAGGTCGAGAACGTTCCACTTCAAAAAGGAGGAAGAAATCAGGCGTCTTTGAGTATTTACAGAAGCACTGTATCATACAGACGTGTTGTTATGAGTCTCTTCTTTAGAGGTTTAAATCCATGTCATTTCGACCCTGAAGTGTGATGCTGCAACAGAACATAAACGCACTCTCCAGTGACGCTCAGTTTGTCATTTCTCACGGCACGTTATCGATTAAAAAAAAAACAAACAAAAACAGTGTTTGTATTTCAAGTTGAAGTTTATCTACTTTAAACTTGATTTGTGTGAGGAACACTCGTCTGCAGACGTCGTGTTCATCCCCGTCAAACATCACGTCCGATTTTTCTGCACAAAGGTGAGAATTTGAAGACTTTTTTTTTAATGATTTGAGATCGTTTATTTCCCGATCAGACTCGAAGCGAAGAGGATGTTGGGTACAAGTCAGGATCCAGCTCGCCAAAAACAGAGCGCCAATGATGTCAACAGAAAAGTGTACAGACTTTAAACTTGGAGCGAACGCACAACAAAAAAGACACAAGCGCTCTGAATAAAAAAACATCAGAGCTCGAGTTTTCTCTGGGGTTTTTTGTGTTTTTTTTTAATTCAGACAGTTGATGCAGTAGGTTTCACACTGTAAGAGTATCTCCCCCTCTCTCTGTCTCTCTGTCTTAATAATCACGCCTTGTGTTGGCGAGCAGCGTCGACGAGGCTTCCTGTGAGTTTGTGATCGGCTGGGAGACTCGGTTTGCGTGCGCGGTGAAGCAGCGTGAGGTGGAGATGAAGAACGGGACGATACAGGTTCCTGACACGGGAGTCAGCCTCAGTCTGGGAGATCTTTACTTCAGGTAGTGCACACGACACCTGTCACCAAACATCACACCATCCTGCCTTCGTTTGACCTCTTTAATCTCGTCTCAATCCTCGTCCTCCTCTCAGCCACCACCAGGCGTCCGGAGACATCCGATCCAACGGCGACAGCTACATCTACCACATCCAGCTGTCCGGCATCACCAACAACTCCCTGTCCAGCTGTGTGGGAGCAAACATCTGCCAGGTCAAACTCAACGGGGCCTACAGGCGCAAGATCGGCTCGTCCAGCAGCGCCAAGTACTACATTAAAGGTGAGTCACCGCTTCGTCTCGTGACCTGATGTGTCGAAGTCGTCACGTTTAGGAAACGCAGCTCCCACAGTAACATGAACGCCGTGTCGACTCGATCTCTTGGTGTTTTTCCGTCAGGAGGAAACCTGGATGTGATGGTGCCGTCTGACTCCCAGTGTGGACGGGAGAAAACAAAGATGGTGTCGTCCACCATCATGTTCCACTGTAACCCCTCGGCAGGCGTCGGCATCCCAGAGTTCATGTTGGAGACGGACGGGTGTCAGTACCTGTTTGTGTGGCACACCAACGCCGTGTGCGGCCTAACGTGAGTGGGGGGGGGGGAAATCTCATCTTGGATTCGGGGTTTTTTGGGGGGGTTTTTGAACTCGCAGACTGAGGTGCGTTTTTTTTCTTCATTGCCTTTCAGAACCGTCGAAGCTCAGTCGTTTGACGACGACGACAGCGACACTCCGGTTCTGTCCACACGGACACAGGCGATGGGTTTGATGCTGACTCTGCTGCTGATGGGTCTGGTGGTCTGTCTGCTCGGGTTTCTGCTGCACAAGAGAGAGAGAAGGTGAAGTCCTGAACGCTGGACTTATTGATATCGATGCATTCAGAGAGGCACGCGGACTCTTCTGTAACATTTTGAAGAATATCCGTCTTCACGTTTCTCTTTCACCCAACAGAGAGCTGGTGATCCAGAAGGTCGCCGGGTGCTGCAGGAGAGGAAACCAGGTCGCCTATAAATATTCCAAAGTAGGTTCATCTGATGTTTTGAAGGAAAATGAACTGAAAGGGAAAGTGTGAGTGTGCGTATTTCTGTGAAACTGAAGCTGCTCCACAGACCTGCTGTACGTCTCTTAATACTCAGTAATGCAGAAGTTTGTTCTTCTTCCATTATCTTCAACATCTCACCTTTAATTATACTGTGTGACGTGCTTGAAAGACTCCATTTGAAATCATTTGCATGACGAGAGAAACATCACAGTTAATTGAACTTCTCTCAAATCTCACAGGATTTACTTCCTGTTAAGCTTCTGTCTTATTGTTGACGCACTTCGATGGTGATGTAGCTTCAGCTTGGAATCAAATGCAGCTCACACTTTCTCCCGGGTCATTTTCCCCCCCGAGTGATTCACGAGGGTGCAGACGTTCAAGACGACAGACCTTCATATTAATTCTACTCTTTATATTATATGATAAGCTTGTGGTAGGTACGTGCT
Organism: Symphodus melops; assembly: GCF_947650265.1. NCBI lineage: Eukaryota > Metazoa > Chordata > Actinopteri > Labriformes > Labridae > Symphodus > Symphodus melops. Next base: position 2,947,874 of record NC_136691.1, read on the forward strand.
CTAAACGCCTCGTCCTCTCTCCTCAGGTCAACATGGACGAAGAAGGAGGCGAGGAGGAGATGGAGTGGCTGATGGAAGAGCTGGAAGCCCCTCCTTCATCCTCATCCTCCTCCTCCTCCCACAGAGGGAAGAGTAACCACGGCAACGGCCACATCAAGACCAAGCCGGTGAACACGGACGGCCTGCGCTCTTTCTCCCTGGACGAGCAGGACGACGACGACAGCGAGGACGAGGTGCTGAGCGTCCCCGGGGTGAGGGTGATGAAGTCGTCCGGACTCTCCAGGCCCTCCGCCGTCCAGCGTAGCGCCTTCCTTCAGGTGAGCGTCCCGTCTCCTCCGCACATCGCAGCCACCTCGCAAGATGGAAAATGGAACCAATGAAAACTGCAGCTCGACATAAAAACACAACTTCCACATCGCTCCAAACATTTTCTTCTGTTCTCATCTCAGAGATCACACGTGCCGATCATTATAAAGACCGATCATGCCCAGGTTGTTGAAGTGTCGTTTTGTTTCAGGAGGAGAGCGACGAAGACCTGGTCGGCCTCCTGGAAGAGTCGGACAGGAAGCGGAAGGGCAGCAAGCCCCGCCCCTCAGGCCTCAACCATGACCGCAGCACGGCAGCCAACAGGAAACGGGACGAGGAGGACAGTGACGAGGACCTCCTCAGGGTGTGATGTCACTTCCTCCTCCTCCTCCTCCTCCTCCTCTTCTTCCTCCTCCTTCTTTCTCTATCCACCCAATCTGAACTCTTCTCTCTCAGTGAATGTCTCCGTAAGAGCGAATCCACCAAAGTGGAAACCTTTCCTCTCTTGGGATTATCTTTTTTGGTTGGACTGCACCTTTACTCGGCCGACTCAGACTCTATCCAGTCCACTGTCTACAGACTGTCGATGTAAGCACATGGGTTCTTATTTATTGATAGCTGATTTATTTAAATTGTTTCTATTTTTGCATATTTTCTCTAAAACGATCTGCGTCTCCGGAGTCTCTTTGATCCGATCCCGTCCTAGCAGGCCTGCTGGGACTCCACACAATGAGGCGTGTCGGTGTGAACATGCTCCATTCATTTGTACCTCGCCTTTCTGGGTTTGTTTGTTTTGTTTTTTTTCTTCTAAGAAGTTTGAAATGAAGCTGTGCCATTTTTGCTTTAGCACTTTACCGTAGCATCGAGTCACCGAGGGGAAAAAACCCGCCGTCGACATGCCTCGCCTCGCCGCAGACACCGGAGAACGAAAAGGCGACATTTTCAGTTGATTCTTTGTTTTATTTTGAAAAGTTCCCCACGGCCTGTTAGGACTGTGTCCAGTCACTCTGTAGAGATGCAGACGTTGAGAAGCTCAGGCGGGGAAACGACTGATCAGATTTTTAGGAGAGAAAAATGAAGAAAAAGGAAGGATTTACGGGCTCGGCCTGACGCAGCGAAGGCGTCCGATTGTTTCTAAAGGGAATGAAGACGGCCGCGTGTCTTCTCGAGCTGTTTACAGTTAACACGGGAGCAGACGCTTTGCTTCCCCTCCAGAGAAAAAGAGAGAGTGACGCCTTCCTGGCCATGAATTCACTTTTTTTCAGCGACAGATTGAATCTCGTTGTGGATCAGAGACGTTGTACATAGGCGATCATGTTCTGTAATATGGACGTTTTGTTTGTTTGTTTGTTTGTTTGTTTGTTTGTTTGTCCTCACTGGTGAGTTGCTCGCACACGATTTGTTTTTACGATTATTTAAACGGTTGTTTGACGAGCTGATTTAATCTGTTTGTGTGCGTAAAAAAGAAAGGTGGCCTTAAGTGTGAATGGACAGTCGACGAGGACGGAGGCTGAAAGACCATGTTAGTTTAGGGTTTGTTTTGAAGTCCCTCCCTCCTGTCAAAGCCATATCTCTACAGCCGCTGATGTAGGGTCCCCCCCCCCCCCCTCCCCCCCAACACATGCACATTCACGTGCATTTAAAAACGTCAGGTTGCGATCCAGATCTGTGATTATGGATGCACCAAACATTTAACTCTCAGTAAAGCCTTTATTTTTGTTTTTTGTAGTGCCGATATCAGCCCTTCTTTTAGCCAAATGCCCGTGATGATGATGATGATGATGATGATGATGATGATGATGATGACACAAAACAAGGAAGTGATGCATCAGATAGCTCACGTGTCACATGTTGACAGGACGCCAGTATTGAAAGGTGTTTACGATGTTTGAAAAACACTTTCTAAAATGAAATCACAGCTGGATCCACATGTTGAGATTCAGCCAATCAGCACACAGAGTATTCAGTCACACACGCAGCTTCCTTTATTTACTCTCCGCAGACGTAGTTTGAAGGGTTTTTTTTTATTATTCACACATTAAGAACACAAATTGGTCGACTTACAAACAGACTAATTTGCACGAATGTTGCTTTGCTGAAATGTCACTCATCGTTTTAAGAGAAAAAGAGTCGAACTTCAGTCGCTGTAACTTAAACTGAACACGGCGGACAGGCGGGCGCATTTAATTTATCTTCTCTGAAAAACATGTCAGGATTTCAAACGCTGCAACGAGCAATTTATTTCACTTTTTCTTTTTTTTTCTTTTTTCTTTTTTCAATACATCAGTAATCATGTGGATTTTATAATGTTCAGAAATATAGTGAAAGTTCCCATCATGAGGTCGACGTGACGACGAGAGAGCTTTAGAAAAATTACATTTTTACATCGAGGGTGAAAACATCCAATGTGTGGAAAATGATCGAGACCTTAATAATCATCAAACAAGTTATTTTTTCTTTTCTGTTGAAGAACAGTTTCACTCTTTGTTTTCAGCTTTTTTTTGTGTAATCCTCTTTGGCCAGTTAAGTTCAAAAGTATCAATCTGAAACCCCTCAGAAGAAACATCTGGATGTCGGGGTTCCAGTGACCTTTGACCTTCTTCTCACAGCGGATGACTTGACTGAAAGAGTAAACTGATGTACCTGTTGACAAATGAGCTCATTTGGTACGTTAGTCAAATCTCTGTCAGCGTCTGTCCGCACGGTACCGTCCCGAACCTCCTCCTTTTCTATCCAGATGTAAACAGGTGTTTTTGTTTGTTTGTTTGTTTGCTTTTTTTTGTGCAGTTTTTGGGCTACATGACAGTAAATCAGGGAGGAAGGGGTTAAATTTAGAAGCGGGTTCAGACAAACGAACGAGGACTTTTGGGAAAAAGCACAAGAAGTCTTTCTGTGATGATTGGGTACTTTGGGAGCTCGTTCTGTTTGAGTCGGTGTAAGTTCTGTTGTCTGTTCTGGTTCTCAGCTCTTTGCCTGTTTTCCTATTTAAAAAAAGCATCGATGTAAAAATCTGACATTGTTTGAATAAATAAGATCTGCTGTTTCATCGCTGCTTTGTGATGACTACGCTGGAAAAAATGTCGTTTTTCTTGACGAGTTTTCACGACACCAACATGTTTAAACTTCCATTTATGATCCGAGTTAAAGTCTAACGATGTAAAGATCGGAGGATTTGTTACCATGGCAACAAAAAAAATGTCTCAACAGATTAATTTGAAAACAAGCCAATGCCTGTCCCAACGCTCAAACTAATGTCACATGCACCTAAGACTGCTGACATGCTTTTAAAGAGCCTTGATGAAAGAACACGATGTAGAGACGTGCTTCAAGTATAACGAAGGGTCCGAAATTAACATCCGGGTACATTTCCCGTTTGGCGAGTAGATTTCAGATTTCAAATGTTTAAGGTTTTTATTGAAGGTTTCGATACATAAATTCTTTTAACAAATTTCAATATATACAGTTCTCCAAAATCGATGTGCAATCTTCTTTCTGAAATGCACGAGACTGATCAGATTGATTTCAGAGTTAACGATTTATGAGCTCGAACATACAGTTCAGTAATCAATACCCTGACATTTTAGTTGATAACTCAATATATTTATACATTTGTCTTCTTTACAGTGTTTTATCATATTCACTCAACCGTATTGCTTAATATTAACTAAGAACATGGTTGATGTTGGGAATATTACAAACACAGGTGCTTTTTGGTCAATACAATAAATTATTTTTGAAGAAAAAGTGTTAATCATTTATGCACAAATATTACTTATCAATTGCTTATTTGCTATAAATAGAAGATTGAAAGTCATAAACTCAGTGAGTTTCTTTAAGATTCATCATTTCAAAGACATTTATACGCTCGTGTATGGATTAATATCTTCTTAAAGTGATCGTCTCTGATAAATATATTATAAACTAATTATATATTCCTCATATTAACATATGTAAGCCAAAAATAATGTGTTTTTTGATAATGGAGCTGGTGCAACCTTTTACATAAACAGCAGAAATCAATTCTCTTTAAATGTCTACAATGAGTGAGAAGCTCCAGCTGTCCTGTTGTCTCAGTCTTGGGACGGTGTAACGTTGTTTTAGTCAAGAACAGGAGAAAATAAGAAGAACATACTTGCTGCTGATTCAGATGTTCTGTAAGTGTGTTTAGATCTCCATCATTCTGTGTCAATTTATGTTCAATGATCAGTTAACAGTGTGCGAACAATAACCCGGATGTCTCTCACACTCACAGCACTGCGCGTTCTGTTTGGTGCATTCACTGACTTTCCACGTAACTGGAATTATGAACACTTTAAACAACTACTGTCTTTACAACATGAACCGTTACATTATATATATTTTAAATCCACATTTGGCATCACCATAGCACTTTTTTAAGAAGATTTAGTTGTTTTTTTTATTTCAAGAATTATTATTTTGTACTTGAATGTCTTACGTAAAACTTTAAAGTATAGTGTTTTATTATTATTATAGGTCAGATATTTGTTTTCCTTGTTTCATATTAACGGTTTTAACGGTAACACCGGTAACCTGTGAGACAGCGTCACGTGACTGAGTCACGTGATCAGGGCGCGTGTGACTTCAGCTCACACGTTGAGTCTACTTTCATTTGAGGGAGTGGAGCCGGTGATCATGGCTGACGACGTGTCAGAGGAAACTTTAACAGGTGCTCTGACTCTGTTGGTCAACTGGAGCAACATCCTGTTAAATGAAGCCAAAAAGGAGGCAGCAGGTAGGACGCATGCGCAGTGACGGACCTCGTTAACAATTTCAAGGTTTTAATATGTTTTGTTTTTTAGGTCATGTAAACGCTTTTTATTTAGAGATTATTATGATGATTGAGATGTAATGAAGTCTAATGTGCAATTCGGCATTCACTATATAGAAGTTAAACTTAATTGAATGCCTTTATTGATGCTTTATTGACTTGTCTTAAGTGTGATAGATGTGAGCAGACTGGAGATACTGAACATGTGAACCAAAAATAAAACACAAAATTTAACTCAAGTTCGTGATTGTAAAAAACCTTATATGAATGCCGAAATAAAAAGCTCCCAGAGTGATTTGTTTTAGAGTGATTAGTTTTGTATTTTACTTTATGAATTATCCCCAGTAACTGAAAAAATGATCAAAATGCAGGAAATGTAATCGAGGACTGTTGTGCCATTTTTATCACTTGATAAAACTTCAGAATAAAAGTAAGAAGAGACTTTCACCTTGTTCATGTGGTGTAAAGGTTGACTTTGTTTTATAACAGTAATCATGTAATATAAGTGGTGCTTTAAATGTTTTAATGAATTGGCTGCAAAGTAATCCTTGCCAGTTTGTAAAAGTAGATCCTTGGGATCAAATCGCAGGATTAAAAGATCTTCTGGCAGGGAGGGTGGTGTAATTTAATCCATGTCATGCCTTTTGTCAACACAAGAACATTGCATAAAATCCAGCTGACCCAAAACTGTGGCCCTTTTGTTCCTGTCGCAGAGTCCCTGGAGGATTTTGTCCCGAATAAGATCAGCACTTTGTTCGGCCTGATCACAGTCGGAGCGAACTTCTACAAAAGGTACAATGTGCACGGGGCACCGGGGGTGTAATGCTTAGTGTGTAAGCGTCCCGATGTACAAGGGGTCCACTTCTACCCCCCCCCCCCCCCCCCCCCCCGATATCTGACTCGATCCACTGTCCCTACAATAAAGGCCCTAAAAGAGCAAAGTGAAGGTGCTCTTAACACCTGCAGGATCAGCTACAAGGAAATCAGTTTTGATCAAAGTCTCAGTGTGTTTTTAACCCCTTCAATGAAGTGCATGCTCTGCTGCTGTTTTCCAGTCTTGGGGTGAAGAAGAAGAGTGAAGCAGAGGCCATATGGCAGAAGTCTTATCAGTAAGTATCTGTGTGAAATGACGATGATTAGTACTGTACAACTTTGAATCAGAAACCATCCCAATTTAAGACCCGGTTCAGGTCTTAATTAAAGGCCCAACGCATTAAGTGTTGACTTTGGAGATCACAAATTTAATAACAAGGGGGTCTCTCTCTCTGTCTCTCTCTGTCTCTCTCTCGCTCGCTCACTCGATCCCCCGAAGTCCAGCAGGTTTGGATGACTGGGCTCAAATCAAACCTGTGAATGAATGAGGAATTATTTTTTTTTACGTAATTTGCTTATTGATATCCTACGGTTTTTACAGAGTTCAATATTCTGCTGTGCACACATTTAGACTATAAACTATTGTAGTTGATCCGGTAAGTTGGCGTCTTATCGTCTTGTCTGTTGGAAAACAGAACGAACGTATAGCTCAGCGATGACATGTTGTTTGACAGCGAACATGTTTGTCTTGGGGGCAAAACACAACGAAGCAGGAACGCGATGTTGCAAGAAACGTCTTCGCCAAAAAACTTTCACTTTGGCAAACGTCCAAAATCCACCGTAGGGTTTGATCGATGTCCCTTCATGACTCAAAGAAGCTCGAGGGTGGAGCCTTTGTGATCATCGCTTGAGTGGAGACGGCTACACTTCCTGTGGTTGCTGTTGTAATTATTGTAATTAACTTTGAATGTTGAGTACTGAAGTGACATGTTGTTTTTATCCAGCCACGCCGCAGTGAGAGAGAAGGTGGACGAGCTCCTGCAGGTGGAGGTCTGTACCTGTGAACCTGTCTCTCCTCTCTCTCCTGTTTTAACACATCATACACATGTAAACCCAGCGTGCCTTACAGAAGACAAACACTAAGTTTCTACAGACCTCAGATTAAAGCACTGAGTAAAGCCGGTTTATAATCCAAGTTTCATTCATCATGTTTGATCGTTAGCTGGAGCCATTTAGTTGACGATGGCTGCGTTGCTGTTTTCTTTTTTGTCCTTTTTAATGAAGGATTTTATTGTTTATTTCACCGCTGGTATTTTTAAAATTCTGTAAAGCACTTTTTGACGTCTGTTTTGAAAAGTTATTTATAAAAGCACTTTATTATTTTTTATAAATAAAGGCATACAAACACCCCAAATAAACCTAACAAAAAAAAGAATAGTTTCTTTCTGTTGTAAAGTGTTTAGATTTGATCTTCTGATCTGAACAAATGAAAATAAAATCATCTCAGACCTTCATTTTTAATGCACTGAGTACAGACTAAAGGCAGGTAAGGCTTGACTTGCTGTGTGTGTGTGTGTGTGCGTGCAGACGGAGTGGGACTCGTTCCTGGAGGGAGTGGACAGAGGTCTGCAGACGACTGACGGACAGCTCTCTGGAGGAAACGCAGCAGACAGCCTGAGCGCTGACACGGAGCTCGTTGACGCACGGAGCAGAAAGTGAGTTCACGACGGGACCGGAGGGAATGTTTGTGTTCTTTCCACGTCTAAGACTCAAACAAAATCCAGCCCACGCTGTCAGATAGCATCCAGGCGTTTTGTCGGGTTGTGTTGCATCGTTTCTGTCTTTGCGTGTTCACAGCAGTGTGAGTCTGGGTCAGTACCTGGGTCAGGGTCAGAAGCTGCTGCTGGTTCTCATCAGACATTTCGGATGACTGCCGTGACGAGACCACATGGCCGAGCTGGAGGCCAATCAGGTCAGTTTACCCTCAATCCAAAAGTTCACTATTAAGTTGTTGAAGTGGAGAAAAAGTGACAGATTATAAAAATTGTTTGGTTTTTAAATAAGTTTCTTTCTGTCTTGTTTTTGTTACATTTCTCTGCAGGCTCTCCTCGATGCTCGGTCAGTGAAGGTCTTGGTGGTTGCGTTCGGCGGCGTGGAGGGGGCTCAGCTGTGGATGGAGCAGACTGGGTGTACCTACGACATGCTGCTGGATCCCCAGAGGAAGGTCTGGATGTGTCTTCATACCCTCATTAACTTGTTAAAATACAAAACCATGACTTGTTTAAGAGGTTAGACAGACGGATCAGAAGGACCCAGATTACCGGGTGTCAAATCTGTTGTAGTCAAGATTACACCGACTGAGACCGGAGTGCTACGAGACAAGACCAAGACCTTTAGGGACGGAGACCAAGACAAGAGCATACAATGTGGAAAGTTACAGCCATGATCTTGTGTTTTGGAAAGGAGTGTTTCCCTTCTAACCTCAGTGATGGCGTGAACCTTACGTGTCAGTGGTGGTCTCCATTTTAAAAAAAAAAAAAAAAAAAATTGAAGTTCCCTGAGTCTGATTCTGAAAACCAAGACCGAGTAAAACCGTGTCTGAGTATTACAAAACTGTCACTCAGTTTGTGAGGTGGTGAAAGGTAACGGAGGACCTGATGTGTCATGAAGTTTCCGATACGCCGAGCCTCCAAATCCTTCATTCAACAAAAGTCAACCACCAGATGGTAGCAGATGTGGGATGGAAACGAGGGCGAGCAACCAAATCTGAAAATGTTCCACATGCCACAGAACAATACATGACACGTGTGTGTGTGTGTGGGTGGGTGTGTGTGTGTGTGTGTGGGGGGGGCCACAGGTATACAGGAGCTTCGGCCTGGGCTCGTCCTACGCTAAGGTGATGAGGTTCAGCTGCCTGCTGCAGTACTCGGAGTACGGAGCTGCGGGAGTGGACTTCCCTGACGTCCCTCCTCGTCTCATGGAAGACATTTATCAGGTACAAGATGATGACTCAGCAAAAATGTTAGCAGTGAGGCGATGCTTATTTAACACACACAGAGAGAGAGAGAGAGGCAAAGTCGGATATAAACCCACTGTTGCCATGACGAGGACTACAGCCTCTGTATGTGGCGTTATGTCACGTGTGTTTCCATGTTATCCAATATAAACATAAAATACCATATCAGTATTTGTTTTGTGTATTTGAGGATAATTATGCAGCAATTCCTTTTTAAAAAACATTATGCTGATAAATGGACATTTAGATGGACGTAATCATGTCAAACAAAATCTCTCGGGATGAAATTTATCCGTGTTATAAAGTTCAACTCACATCGGTGTCTGAACATGCTCATTAACCGTGAATGTGACCATGAAAGTACTAAACGTGCATCGATCTAAACTCGTCTTATAAATAAATTAATTTGATGCGTTTGTCTTCTCAGATGGGAGGCGACTTTGTGCTGGACGACGGCGGGAAAGTTCTCCTCCGTCATCCGTCTAAAAACCCTCACGACAGACCGACTGTGAGCGACATCCTGCGGGCCGTCGACCCACAACCCAGGCTGTGAAAAAAAAAAATAATAATGTTTTTAACACATCACTGACACCACGGAGCGCGAGCAGCTCTTTGACTCACACTTATGACGTCATGCCTCCCATTCATGACATCATGAAGAGGCGTGGCCGATGCAGAGGAAGTGAGGCGGAGTAAAGTGCTCGTCTTGGTTGTGTCAGTGTTGCGATGAGCCCATATTTTAAAATCAGCGTTACTTCAACTACTGGATACAATGTGACACCGTTTGAATGAAATAATAATAATGATCACTAATCTATCACTGTACACGGTTAGCAAACTAACGGTTTTTACCTCTTTTTATACTCGTTATGAGAGAAGTTGTGCATTATATATATTTACTGAATTTTCTACTGAAGGTCCAACCTGAGAGATCACTGTTTGCTAAACTGCCTTCTGCGTACCGACGTTTGATCGTAGCATGTAGCGTTGGTTAGCTCGCCTAGCTGACGGTGTCGGGTTCACCTGTGATCTGAGACAAAGTTGGCCAATGATTCATTTTTATTTTCATGATTTTGAGGAATAATAAAAAGATTGGTTGTGTCTTTGTGGTTTTGTCTGACTGTGACTGGCGATGGCCGTTCTTCTTCTTCTGTTGGTTTTTAAAGGTTTTGCATAAATGCAGACACAAAAACAGCCAGTGCTGAAATAGAGCCTGATCAAATAAATAGATCAGAATGGATTCACAACAAGAAACTTCACAGACATGAAAAGTAGTAGAATGTGACCTTTAAACAATGCTACACTTAGTTTAAAACATTGAATTATACCGTGTATGAAAAAAGAGGTTTCCTCTGTAAAGACTTCTTACCTGCAGATAAAGTTAATCCTGGTATATTTGGGTCATTTTTAAAGAAACATGTTACAATTTTAAAGGACTTTGCTTTGTAAAGATCAACACCTTAAAGATGGAGAGAGTAAGGATCAGTCTGAAGTGGCACACCAACGTTTAAGCCCTAAACACCCGCAGACTTTAAAGATGTCTGGGACTTCAGGCTCTTGTCTCAATTCTCTGTCTGCATCCTTTTATTTTTTTTCACTTTTTAATATTGCTTTTATGAATTGTAACTTAATAAATCAGGTCATTACAGATGGTACAACACAGATTGTATTTGTAGTGAACTTTAAGATCAAGGTCACAATCAATAATCCAGCGTAGGACGGGGGCTGCGTCCTTTAAATTTAAAGGATTAATGACCGTACCACTTCATAGGGTCCTTTAAATGTGGCAAAAAAAGCATCCTACTTTTCATTGGCAAATAGAGATGCCTTCGATGCATCTTTTATGGTCCAACATATTTTGAGATTTATTGCCAATTCAACTCTTAGACGATTCTGACACATTGAACTCGAATCACTACCCATAGGCTCCTATTGTTAACAAATGCAAGTACGTGATGTTGGTTATGTTAGCCCCCGTGGGGATCATGACATTTTTCTGATTCCATTTATGTCAGGGCGTAAAAAAAACAAAACAGGAAATGCTCTGTAGTTCAGACCATCTCATTTCAGTTCAGGCTGGATCCTTCGTAGCACGCTAACCCTTGAATTTGACCCAGCTAATGGAGGGTTTGAGGTCGAATTCAAATAATGGGACACAATATTATGACATCACACGTTGACTGGACAGCACAGTATGTAGTTTTTATCTCAGATTACAGTGTTTGTTCAAGGCAGTGATGTTCATCCTTTGGGAGTATTTGATAACAGCTACAGATCAAAAGTGATCAACCACATGTCACCAATTATCTTTGGGTTTTTTTTTTTTCTTCCATCAAGTCCACGCTTGTTTTGTGAATACATTTTTTAAACGTTATGTCTCCAATATATGAACATGTGTTAATGATTAGTGGTGGGGTTGGATGATCACGTTCTGCCTGCAACGTGGACAATGAACTCTGGGTAAGTCCAACAGGGAAGTCTGCAGAGCTGCAGACTAGGGTCGACGTGCATCCAGACTTTTAAACTTGGAAATGATACGAGTAAAAATCCAACAATATTGACGTTGCTCTAATATTACAGCAAAAAAACAGGGTGTCCTTGGCACCCATTGTTGGATCATTTGTTGTTGTTAAATCAGGAGAAGTTGCAGGGAAGCTCCTGCGAGTTGTCTAAATTGCATAAATACGTTGCTAATACTCTTCAGAGCCCTCACACGTTTACAAAATGACAATGGAGCAGTCCCAAGCACTCACACATATCCTGGCGATGCGAGTCAAAGTCTGCGAGTGTGGAAGTTGGGATTGAAAAAAAAGAGTCTCAAAGAGCCACTCTGTCGTCAAACTCGCACACATAGTTCATGGTCCGGTCGCAGTAGTGATCCCACCAGTCGCCATCGTCTGACGACATCGCCACACAGTTCTCCCGCCTCCCTCCGTCTGGTTGGCTGGACAGGAAATGTTTACGCCACTGAAAGTAAGTAACCCGCGTCCCGTCTTCGAAGAGATACATGCCCTCCGATTGCAGGTCGCTGACGCCCAGCCACACGGGCCAGTTCCCCGGGTGGAAGAAGGATTTCACGTAGTCGGCGAGGGCCTCCTGCTCCCTACGGTCCCGGGGCATTGCCATCCGACCGCCTCGCTCCAAACACTTCCTGGACGCTCCGGCGTAATCCTGATGGCTGTTATACACAAGGTAGCATTTGTATCCCAACCTGCGTCCTTTCTGGCAGCCTAAGAAGCAGAGGAAAACACGGTTTCAATTTCTCACTACGATTTCATCTGGAAGATTTTGGCACCTCAATCAGTGAAGACACAGCACACTCACACCTTCACATCCATTATCTCTTTAGGCAAACATTCTTTGGGGGGGGGCCTCCAACCAGCATCCATTTTTATTTTCACAGCAATAATGCATGCAACACTTAGCAGGGTATTGAGAGTGAGTGCTGTCAGATGGGGCCCCATTAAGGGGGTTTCTTACTGTTATTGCATAATTTGCACATTTTGGGGCAATGCTGTGGATTCAAGTTTGTCAGCTGTGGGGGGCCCCCCTACTGACCTGGGGCCCCCAAGCTGTTTATAATAATAATATTTTATTTATGGGCGCCTTTCATGACACTTAAGGTCACCTTACAGAAGAATAAAAACAATAAAAAACCACAGACACCATCAACACATACAGTTTTACAAAATGATTAAAGCAACAAAGCATGGACTGAACGCTGAAGATAAATGTATTTTCATGACCTTTTAAGTCAAAGACTTATGTTGGAGAAACAGATTTTGCTTTAATGCACCTGCTGCAGAGTTCTCTTTAAACAAATAACCGGGTTGAAACACAGTGATAGAGAGAAATATAATAGAGGATACCTTCCAGTCTTCCCATCTCTTTTCTGTTGTCCTTGCTGTGCTGGTAAACCTCCTGGATGCTGTCCTCCAGCTCCCCGACTTTAGCTGTCATGAACAAGGAGACATGAGAGTCAGTCCAGGGAGTCACCTCATCTCTTCATCACTAAGTATTAAGACTACAGTAAGAGGCAATTGTAACTTTGGTCTCAATGCAACTTTGCAGTTTATGATGGGGGTTTCATTTATAACGGTCTGTAGGAAATGTGTCTTTTTGAGGGCGATCACACTGGTGACTGAGCGCTCAGGGTCATGTGTGGGTTTGGGACAGATTGGCGCTGATTTGAACCAGGTGTGTTACGGTTATATATCCCCTGAGTGGCAGGTCTCTGGGCTGGCTCATCATGGCCGCAGGAAGTGGGGCTGCTGGGGGTGCTGCAGCACCCCCTAGTGGCGAGGGGGATATTTTTAAAAAATGTATTTAAAATATTTTTGCACAATTTATAAATTCCTTTGAATCTTCTGGGAAAAGATTTTGACACACGTAGACTACGACGTATGTATTTTTGCTTTTTTTTATTGATATTTGTAGGCCTAATCAACACAAGTTGACGGAAGTTACGTTGTCTACGTCAGGCAGGCTCGTGGTTGCAGACACAGAGTGAAGTGAAAATGTTCCCTGCTCGCTCCATGCTCGGTCTACGAGTGACACAGTTCAAGATGTTGCATCATGTTGGAGTAAGCTCCAGTAACAAACAAGAGCCATGTTTTCAGAGACAGAAACACTGATTGAGTTCCGTCTGTGCCTGCCCGTCTCTGTGGCCTCACCTGAGCGCACCTTCTCAGCCTTAAGACACGGGTACGCAGACCCAGAAAAGACTCACAGACCTTTCACTGATGCATGCCCACACAAGACATCATGAACTCCCTGGACATCCGTCCCCTCATTAGAGACTTTATTTACATGACTCCAGAGCGCACCTGGACATTTGGACACCTGTAACCAGGGCAGCCTGTCTGCAGCTCAAAGTAAGATCATGGTGCCGCCGCGCACCTTCATACCTCTGCAGTGTAACGTCACGCTGTAGTATTTTTGCAGTGTGGTGGGGATTGAGAGTGTTATTTTGATCGTGTGTTCTGTGTGTAATGGATTTGGAGAACTGTTTAATAACGTGTAAATAGTCTGAGAGTGTTTCCTTGTGGTTTGCGTAAAAAGGTGTTGTTTTGTGTTTATGTTTGCGTAATGGATGTGGAGAGCTATTCAATAACGTGTTTAGATTGTCTGAGGTGATTTCTTTGTGATGTGTGTAAAAGGATTGTGGAGCTAATAGAGGTGTGTGTGACAGGTGCAGTGACTCAGGTTGATGTCAGCTGATGAAACCTGTTGCATTGTTAAAGTGTTATTGTGAAGTTTAAGTAACAGTGCATATATTCCTCCGAGAGCTGATGGTGTGTGTGTGTGTGTGTGTGTGTGTGTGTGTGTGTGTGTGTGTGTGTGTGTGTGTGTGTGTGTGTGTGTGTGTAACATTTAAATGTGTATATTATAAATGTATTCTAAATAGGCTCATAGTTTTTTTTGTCCAAAAAAGAACAACAGATTTTCTCAGCACCCCCTGTTCAAAATAACTTCCTGTGGCTCATTGTCTCAAGATAGTGAGTGGGCTTCTCTGTGTTGCTTCTGTCTTTTCAAATTGTGTGATTCTGCTTCAGCACCACTTGTATCGATTATTGGTGAGGCGTATTTGACTTGGCAACTATCGCGTCTGGTGGCCTTTGTGTCTCAGCTGTAGAGACGTCAGTTGTTCTTTCATTCATATCAGCTGTTTATTTTGCTGTCAAAATAGACCTATTAATATGGGGCGTGCATAGAGACATCCTGGTCTTTAAGAGTCAGCCTCTAGTGGACACTGCAGGAACTGCTTCTTCTTTTTTTTTTTTTTTACACCTCCGCTTTAGCTTCATTTTTGAACATGAGATTAAAAAAAAAACATGTTTTAAACACAGCTTAGCTGAAATGTATCTCACTACTGATTTGTTTGCATCACATTCCTTTACTCTGTATAATGTATTTTATTCACTTGGGAAAATACTAGAAATATATGCTGTATTAAACGAGTTTATGAAGGGGATTATGATTTGGGAAACATCAGTGGTAGATTGATGGGAGACAGTGATTGTTTTACCATCCATTCGGGACAGACGGTCCATCAGCTGACTGAGTTTAACATCCAGGGTGTAGTGACCCACATTCAGCTTGTGGATCGCCTGGTCCATGCCGGCTAGTCTGGACACTGAGGAAGACGACAGAATCCAAGAGGATATGACAAGAGAGAAACGTTAAAACACATGCTTAGCATAACAGACACATAAAAGGTGCCTGTTTGGAGTCAGGGGATCATTGTCAGAGTCTTTCATGTATGATGCAGATATGTTGTTTGGGTGTGGACTCACAGACATAGTTGTATGAGTTTTCAAAGTCTGACACTGGGCTGGTTGGCTCTGGTTCCGGCTCTGGAAGGATATCAGGAACATCTCCTCTTGCCTTTTTCACCTCTAGCAGAGGAGCCTGGTATGTGGAAAAAATGAATCAAGACACTGTATTTACCACGTGTTAGTTCTGTCTTTGCTCCAGTATGGGGAATTAAACCAAACCCAGATTCCCCCCCCCCCCCCTCCCCCCACCCAAACCAATTATAAACCAGCACTTGATACTTATAAACAGGCTCATTTGGATTTTTCTCCGAACTCATATCTGACCTCCCCGCTGGCTCGTTTTTTAAATTCCCGATAATTTCGCCTGAACAGTGTTTGTAATGACTCTTACATAACGTGCTCTTCTGTCTAACTCAGAACACATTGGAGTAAATGTTTACTTTACTGTGTCTCTGACCTCAACTCTCTTAATTGTGTGCAGGTTGAAATGTTTACAGTTTTTGTATTTATGAAGTGCTGTGAAAGAAAACCATTCTCAACAATGAGGAAGTATTGAGGTCATTTACAGGAAGGAAAGGAAAAGTAATGTTACTACACTGTAAAAAAAAAAGTCTGTTAAAAGTCCTTTTAGGTTTTTTAGTTGTAGTTGAAGAGTGCAGTTAAGATGTTAATCTTTGCATTCATGTATAAAGAAACAATAAATTATTAAGAGCCTCTAGTGACCCTTTCAGAAAGTTTGGTTTGTCTAAATTAGTTATGATATAATATATCCATCCATCCAGCTATCCATTATCTATACCCCTTCTTCCCATTTGGGGTCTCTTGGGGGGGCCGGAGCTGATCCCAGCTGTCATTGGGCGAGAGGAGAGGTTACACCATGTACTGTTCTCCAATCACAGGACTGACAACCAGCCACACTCACATTCACACCTACGGGCAACGTAGAGTCACGACTTACCAAGATCTAGATCCGGATCATTTGGCTCTGCTCGGCTTTATTTGGTACCAAATAAATAAATAGAAATAAATCCAAATGCCCCGCGGTAATCAACTTAAAAAAGAGAAGTGCGGTGTGTGTCATACATCCATGACGCCACTTTCAACAGTTTTGCCAGTAAACACCATTCACATAACGCTGTAGCCTTAAACTGATCATTATTTCCACCGTGCATAAATAACAGAACAATTCTCAATATCACTTTTTTTTTTTTTAATTTTAATTTAGCTTCTCTTGATTCTCTCCTGCACACGTGTACAGTAAATACACTCTGAGCATTATGAATGGATTCAGTGTTTGACTCCAACAAATCGCAGTGGCAGCAGCCTCTGTAGAGGTTCATACAGTTGTAAGTTTTGTGAGTCCCATGCAGTTCTGACCTGTGTTGGTGAAGCGTCCGCCGTCTCTGTAGACAGAAAACACAAACACAGCAGAGCGAGCGAGGCGCTGGCACGTCCCATTTTCTGCGTCTGGTTCTGCAGCTTAAGTCCCTCTGCACCTCCTGAGTCCGTCTCCTCTCCACTCCTCTCTCCCTCCTTCTGCCCTCGGAGGAGTGATCCACCACTCAGCAACGCAGAAACATCCCACAAGAGGTATGAATGAGAGCTGCTCTACATCCCATACGATAGAAGGAAGAAGGAAATCCCAGGTGTTAGAAAATCACCTCCCAGCAGTCCGCCTGCTGCCTCTCCTTTCCGAGCCACGTTCAGGACGTCTGGCTTTTTTTTTTTTTTTTTAACCAAACAACAGGAAAGCTCTTTGTTTTTCCTCCCACCTCCCATTTCCACTCTTTGTGTAAACTTGCAGATTTACTCGGGGGGGGTCGGGGGGGGGGACATCTTCTGGTCGCTGTGCTGGTGAAACAACATACACAGAGAGAAGCTTGTCAATGCATTTGCCTGCTACTCTTTTTATTGATGATCTGATCACAGGAAGCAGGAGAGTGTCACCTACACATTCAGCACATTTTTTAACATATCCAATCAGTAGGTTTCATGCATGCAGAAAATAATGTATAGCTTTATTTTAAGGCAGACACACAAACCCCAAGTTTGTCAGCAATGTCAGAAATATAAATATCTTTGATTTTAGAGATTAGAAAGTAGCAAAAAAAGATCTAAATTTTAACCAAAAGCTGCAGGAAGTTAAAGAGAGAGCATTGGTTAAACTGCATAAATATGTTGCCAACTTATTTGTTGAATAAGGACAGTGTGCCTGCTTTGTGCCATAAACAATAAATGACCCAATATTGTTCCTTAGGACGTTTGTTGGTTTTAAAACGAGCATCGATGTTGTTCTCTTTCACTCTGATGTTGTTTGCACACAAATGCCGAAAGTTTGAGATCCATGCGCACACTGTGCTTCTTGAGCCTTCAGTGGCGTGACACTGTCTTTTATTTGTGAGTGTGAGTTTGTTTGGTTGTCATGGCGACGGGTTTGTTGACAAGCCTGCTTCCTCTGTCTGTTATTTGATTCATGGCCTTTTTTGGTGGGGGTTGCGTTAAGTATTGAATCATGCAAGTTTATTCTCGACCCCCCCCAAAAAAAAGACGTTTTACTCCAACTGCCTGCTGCCGGAACAAAACCATGAAAGGCCGCTGTGACCATGTGATCCGAACAGTTGTCTCGTTGGCCGAGAGGAAACGCTGCCTGTCTGTACACAGGAGCAAGCAATGCTCATAAACTAACCACAAACCCACTTCCTTAGAAGAACAGCCTTTTTAATGATTAGGTGAACTATGAGGCCTGCTTGCCATACTTAAAAAAAAAAACAATGACAGAAGGAGAATTATGGGGTAATGAAATCTGTTCAGGGGAAATGATGACGTAGAAAGGAAAAAGTGGAGGTGTGTGTGTGTGTGCGTGTGTGTTCAGGATGTATGCCAGTTAAAATGCCACAAGAATCCTGCCGTTTCCAGGAGAAGCGTCTGAGACTGTGGAAACGGGAGACTGGGAGGAGCTTCAGCAGAGACTGGCTCTGAGATCTAATACTCTGAAAGAGAGTTTGCACTTACAGCTAACAGCTGGTCCGGTACACTATGGAGTCAGAAACTCCAAACATGTTTCCAAGTTTTGTTTTGATTTAGAAAAATGCCTCACCTCTTAATAAATCTTTTTTTTTTTTTTTTTTTTGGCCTCGATGATTCTTTCCATTTTCCCACTTTGGACATTTAAAGCTCCTGTGAGCAGTTTTGAGCTGGTTATGAAACTGATTGGAATTAAAGCTGAAGCCTCTATCGAGCTACAGAAACAACTCAAACCAGCAGCAACAACATTGATTCTTCTACAGATTGTAAATCCTGCTGCGGGGCAGGATTCACCATGAGTAAGATGTTTGGCTGGAACAAGACAGCTGGATAAGATGTGTCAGAACAGACAATATCGTTTAAAACAGAAGTCCTTCATCTCATTGGGTGAAAAGCCAACCATTGTTAGTTTAGCATTTTGATGTGACACCTTAACGGGGTTCAATCAGTTTTTAAGGAGCCCCCATGCCGACCCCTCTGGACACGCCCCTACAGGGCTAAATCATCAGAGGTATCCATTTGTCCACAAGGGGGCGCCAAAATCAATGAAAGTTCCAGACAGGAGCTTTAAAGTAAAAGCAATCAAATCAAAGTCAGGCATAAAGGAGGCGATCTTATGTGATAATACAATTAACAAAACAAAAAAAAATCTGAAGAAAATCAAAACAAATTTAATTCGATTTTAGTTACAAAATTACAAAAAGGACTCAATTCCACATTTTTGATGCCCTCGTATTTCATTTAGTGTTTTGAGGTTTTGGGACGTTCATAGAACAATAAAGTACATTTTAAGAGGTCATGTTAGGCTTTTGTAATTTGTAATTTGTGATGAGATTTTTCAGCATTTCTTACATATAATAAGCCAAACTGTTAAACAAATCAGATTAATTGATAATATTAATCATTGGAAATCGGAGTCCTATTTAACTTTGAGGACTTAAAAATGATAACTCACTGAAATGTGGATCTACAGACCTCTAAACCTGAACAAACAAAAAAGCAGTCATTGTTTTCTTTCCTTTTGAAAACCCAACCTGTAGTTTATTTTCAGGCTGCCTCACTGGCCTGCTGGACATAAGGTAACACAACCTCACACAATAACGCTCCTGTTTCTATTTTTACTGCAAGTTCAATACCGTGCAAGGACTTTCATTCAACCAAACATTTGTTGCCAAAAAATAGCTGAGAGGGAAAACAAAGCAGGCATTGAGAGTCTGGAGGTGTCGGGTGGTGCTTCAGGGAGGCCGCTGGACTGCACAGAGGCACCTCAGTCCAGTGAGGGATGATGAACACAAACATACTGTACCTTTAAGACCACCGCTGACAGAAGGTAGCATTTTATTTTAAAGTTCATAGCTACTTACGTCTGTATGAGATCATTTCTTTTAACCAAAGACCTCCAAATGTTTGTCCAACTTAAAGTCTGTTTTGTTTTTTGGAGAGGTCTGCATGAAGTCTGACTCTTAAGTCTCAGGTCACTAAAGTCGTTGCAGTCGTGTCGGCCGAAGGTAAAACATCTCAAATGAAAACAGAAAAGTCAGAGTTCAAAGCATTGGCAATTTTCTTTAGATATGCTTTTTAAGATGTTGGTTGACATTGTCGTTTGGTCCTGACAGAAATTAATAACCCACATGCTCCGAAAAAGAAACAAACAAAATCTGTTATCTGTAAGTCTCCGTGCTCGTTCTCGGCCCCGTGCATGTACGAATCCACACTCAAAGCATGAGCTGAGGTCCGCTTCTGGATCAGTGGTGCTTCTGAACGTAAGTAAGGGGGCGTGGCTTTTCAGGGAGCACAGAGGGGAGGAGGTGGGTGCAGACGGAGCACTGAGAGAATGCTACTTATTACATAGCTGAATCATGCTAGCTTTTATATGAACCTGTGTGTCTCTACTCTTATTCATTTGGATGCACCTCGAGGAGTTATCCTTCCTATAGCAAACTCAAATGACCTCCTAACTATCTACAGGTTGCTTTGAAAGTTCATTTTGAGGATTTATAATCACCTATATGAGCGCTAATCTCTTCTGAATCTCGTTGTGAAATTGCATTAGCATAATATCTCATGTTAGTGATAAATGACTTTAGAGAAATGTTATGTATTTGATTTAATCTATAACTGTCAAGTCACGCTGACATGTTACAGCTTTTCTTTATCCGATTACATCTCTCAGTTTATTCATCTTTTATTCCTTTTATTGATCTCTTTTTGTATTGTGTTGTTGCGCCACTGCATAATGAGATCTGCCTCTTCAATCACATTTATTCTCTCGACAATTTTTTACCTTGCTTATTTTAAGCTTTACTTTGCTGACTTTTAAGGACTTCACCTTGTCCGGCCTTTTCTTTGTCCTTAAAACTATGTTTTACATGTTTTTAAAGGATTTAAAGTGCATTATAATGGAATATTAAAGTCCACAGTGATCATGACAATGTCAAGGCTTCAAATGAAAGTAGCTATCTGCTTCATGTTGTCATGTTCAGTTAACTCAGGTTAAACCTTTAGTGCGTACAAACTGGATGAAACGCAGAAATGCTCTCCCTTCCTATAAATAGCATCTCTGACAATCTGCTGCCTTGTACTCGAGGGACACATGGGACACGTGGGACACATGGAAAGAGGTCTGGTGGTTCTAATCTGGAGCGTGTTCAACTGAGCGGTAAAATGTTTCCTTTGAATGTTGAACACAGGACATCCTTAACTCCCTTTTTCTTCCCTGAAGCAAGTCATTTGGATCTGGTCGGAATCAAACGGGGAGGAATTGATGTCATGGAAGTGAGAGGGTGGAAAACAAACCGACTGTCCAGAAACAGAGCTGAACGCTGAAGCTCTTTATTTGTATTTGTATGTTATGTGTCTGTTAATGAAGAAGAAAACAGCAAGTGGGAAACGCTAAGAAAGAGCCAAATTCTAACCCGAACCTTTAACCCTACAAGCTTATTATAATTACTTTATTTAAAGTATATGCAGAGATGCACTTATAAGACCTAAAGTGTGCAATCGCTCTGCTGAAAAAGGAAATGTTATTCACACAGAGCCTTATAATCAAACACCGGGCCATGTCGAGTTTAACCCAGCAGTGTTTGTTTATGATTGTTTGAACGTTCAAGTCCCTGTGCTTTGTTCATAGCTTTATTGACCAGGTACGGTTAACAAAAGGAATTTAACTTCAAATGTAAACATTAAATATTAACTAAAAATAGAAACAAGTAATTAAAGACTAATATGTAGAAGACTAAATAAGATAATGAAATAAACAGGCAGTTGTCTTTTACAGTATTTACATTAAAGAGTGTGTAGATTATTCAAATTAAACATATGTACATGTTCTAGTCTCTCTTGGTACTTAGCTAGGAGGATTTTTGTTAATATGAAGTAAAACACATTAAACAATAACACACTGTACATAATGATTAGGAAGAAAAACAAAAAAAAAACTCTTCAGAAAGAAAAGTGCAGAAGAAGCCAAAGAAACGCAGAGGGGGAACTTCATATTCTAACATTTGAGTTTCTCCTGTCTCGCTCACAGTGGGGTCATTTCCCCTTTATATTTAATTATGTGTCACCTAACACCAAACATTATAACACACTCTCATAGTGTGGGGAAAAAACAAAACACATCTGTCTCATTGAAAATAAAAACAAAAAACAAGCAGCTGGTTTGATTTTTTTTATTCACTTTCTTCCAATTTGTGAGCCCAAAATGCAGAGTGTATAAACATGTATAGCATAAGATACAATCAGCAGATAAATATAAAATTCAGTAAAATAGTACTCTAGTCATGTAAACTGTTTATTTTCAAATCTATGACACAAGTGGTACAAATCACTACATGCCTGTTTACCTAACACACACATTAGGGTGCCTCTTATTGTTTACTATAGATGCACGCTCGCTCTGCATAAAGTTGAGGTCAAAGGTGACACTTTCTGAAGGGGGTGAGGAAGTGTTGGCGAGCAGCTGAATCCAAACAGGACGTCTGTAACGCTTTCAAACCGTCCTGGAGTTTTTCCATGACTACATCTGTTTTGTTTTTTTCTAGTCCTTTTCAAAGTCAACGATCTGGACCCCCCTGACTAAAAACCACACATCGAATTCACTTAAAGTGTATAAAAGTGTCCATACATTCTGCTTTAGTCTTGTAAAATGATGCAATGGGAGAAATTCCAAGACATTCAAGGAATTTCCAGGACCAGTCGGAGCTTCGTCTAGTGTGATTGTACGATGTGGGTCAAGAAGACTTGAGCGCTACTGAAGCTGTAAAACTCTTTTTAAGATTTATAGGAATATATAAGCGAGAATAAATAAAAAGCTGGATCGAGAGCGAATTCTTCATAACAAAAATAAACATTCAAAAAACTGAACGAGGGGATCTCGGGTCAATCTGACATGCGTACGCTACAAAATATATACTCGCTTGCTAGTTTAGTGTCTGAACGTTGTGACTGTGCATTCGCACCTGGAGCAGCTTGATGGCCGGGTGACTGGAGGTCGCCTCAGACTCTTTGATAATGCGTCGACCCGATTAAGAGTTTCTCCCGAGGGTTAACAATCTTCTCCCAAGAGTAACTGCAGCCAGACCTCCACGTCTACCATCCATCGAGAAGACGCTTTTAAATGCAATCGCTCAATCAACACTGCTTAAAGGTCATGGAAACACATGGGGCGGTGCCTTCATGGCAGGTGATGATCACTATTATTAAAGATGTTCATATTTTTAAAGCTTTATTTTGGGGCGTCCCACGTCTCCGTTTACAGACAGGGGAGCGGGCAGAGTGATAAACTGAGAGAGGGAGGAGAGACAGGTAAGGAGCCACCTGGTGGAGACTACCGCCTCTACACATGCGGCGTGCACCAACCGCCACGCCTCCTGCACCCTAATTACAATTTTAACCAGATTCACAACTTTGGCATCAAAGTTTGGATTTTCAGTGGACCGACTTCTAACATCATGATATGTTGTTGGGGTCAAAACCAAACTTTCTCTCACATGTAACATCTGGATAAAATACTTTCACTGCCATATTCAGAGGCACCTCTCACTTCTTTATAAATACATAAAATATAAAGAATTAAAAGGAGGAGGATGTTACTATCCCTGTGGAGCAGAAGTGGCTAGCTTCTTTTAGCTAGAGAGTAAAGTTGACAAAACATCGTACCATGATTTAGGGAAACATCCAAGCAGACAAAAAAAAAAAAAGACATGATTTTCAAAACAGGTAAAAAACAAAAACACCTCAAACATAAAGAGTCTCATTTGTAGGAGGAAAAAGTGAAGAAGAACACTTGTCTTTACGCCACGTTAGAAATCTGATCTCGTCAAATTTCCAGTCTATCAGCGTTTCCAAACGAGCTGATGTCGGGGTGAATGCACAGTCACGCAATCTTTGAGGTTCTAACCCTGCGAGCTGCGTTGAGTGGGGAGGGCGATTTGGCAGGCAAACAAAGAGAACTCTAATCAGAGAGTAAAGGGTATGTGGGTTGGGTTTTGGGGGGGGGGGCACCAGCACACAGTCGGTGAGATAACGTCCTAACAAGCCACAGAAGATAATTACAAGAAACGTAATGTGGTCAAAGTAAGAACTGGCGTGGTTAAATGTCGTCTTGGATGTGTGTGGTCCGTGATGAGCAGGATGATTCACGGGGAGCGGCGGCCGCCGTCGGCTGCTGGTTACCAGTTGTCCAAGAAGTCGAATCCGGTCTTTAGGATGTTGTTGCTCGTGTTGAACTGCAGCGTGGAGGAGACGGACAGAGTGTTAGTCAGGCTGAAAGAATACCGTCTGGAAAGCGGTATTTCAACTTTTGTCATTTGGGTTTGTATTAGATTTATTTTTAAAACTGGAGGCAGCAGCTTTAATGTTGACTGTAAAGACGAGAGAGATTGGGGGGCGGCTGATGAACGGAATGCTAAAATAAAATGCTGATTTTCTTTTTTGGCCATATCCAAATATCGCAGCTGATTTTCTCAGTAGACTTGTTGAATGTGATTTGGCCGTTCGCTCCCTTAATGCTGCTTTCAAAAAAAAAAAGATCCAAGCAAGTCTCACAAACGTTTCAGGACTCACCTGGCCAAAAGTGGGACTGGAGGCTGAGCCCCCGTCCCCCCTCTCTTTCTCCCCGCTGCTGGGCTGGCCGGGGGACTTGGACACGATGTTGGACGAGAACACTTCGTCCACGGTGTGGCCGACTGACGGCAGGGTGCTCTGAGATCGCTCCCAGCCTGCGACCGACGACGACACGCTGACCAGAGGAGCCGGCTTCGGGGTGATGGAGATGGAAGCGGGTGTCGCGCTGACGGCGACGGGGATAGGTGGAGGGGGAGCAGGAGGTTTGGGTGCTCGCTGCTTGGTGGGCCTGGCGGCAGGTGGGGGATGGGGGTCTGCTGCCTCAGGCTCCTTGGACGACTCCTGCAGAATGTTTGTTGTTTTCAAAGTTGCAGTTCAGTTTGTTTATAACATTAAAACGCATTCTTAAGATGACATACTGCCACAAAGAGGTAAAGCAGAAACTATCTTTTCATCTTCGCTGCTCATTGACCGTCGACAGGCTGCTTCTCTCTCACTTGTGGAGGCTTGATGCTATTTCAGGATGCAGAGCTCTGATAGAGTCGTGACTCGCTGTTTGGGAAGGATTTCATTTCAATCTGTTGTTTGTTCGAGGCTTTAAAGAAAAATAAAATATAAAGCTTGTTCCTGGATGTATAATTCAACTTTTCTGGCAGCTTTGATTTGACTCTAACACGCCATCAGCTGATCAGGAAGACTTGGAGACGTTCTGTGCTTACCTGTCGGAGGTACGACGGGAGCGATTTCTCTCCTTTCTCGAGGGATTTGATCTGGCTGGGCGTTAGGGACTGGAAGTCGGATTTTTCTCCCTCCAGCCTGGACCTCTCAGAGGTGATCTTCCAGAACGATGACTCTTCCTCGGGCCTGCGTCCCTCACTTACAGACATCTTCAAAAATCACAGAACACTTTCAGTTTAGACTGTCTCTGCCGACTGGTTTTGTTTTCACTTAGGGTTGGACAACATAACATTACAACATCCACGGACAAATGTTTATCATCACTCCCGGAGGATTACATCATTTCAAACAGTCTGTCAAACTGGAAAATCATGTTACGCTTCATGCTGTTAACTTTTAATCAGACCTGAACATTTTCTTAGGTTGCCCCTTTATCTCAACAGATTGAGTGTACACAAAATTAACCCAATTAATCAATTAGAATCGCTGTTTCTTATTGGATACCTTGGTTCCTGGAGTGCTCTTGCCAAGCTGGCTCGAATGAGGAGCCTTTGCAGCCTTCGAGTCTCCCTGTGCTGCTGAAACCCCCTGTTCTCCAGAGCCCGGGGTCAAGCTGAAGTCCAGTTGGCTCTGAAAGAGGGAAGCAAAGATTATTTAAAAAAAGCACACACATTAAGCTTCAACATGATAATATTGCTTCAAGGGTCCTTTGTATCAAACTAAGAGGTCCTGTCGGTGTTTACCCTTGTTTCCCATGAGAAGGGGGCAGAGTGCTCATCTTGCCAAGTTATATCCTTTAAAAGAAGAACACACAGGTAGGTTACACATGTTATAACAGGCACCCTTTGATACACGCTATGATCAAAAACAAGTTCATTGAGGAATACCTGAAATAATGAAAATACTGGATTATTAAATTAATATGCCAAGATAAAAGAAAGATAGATATAGATAAAAAAAAGAGGCACATAAATCAAACTAAAACAAGTTATACAGTTATATTAGCCAGGTGTGCTAAACTGTTGTAGTGAATAATACTGACTCTCCTTGTATAAAAGCATGAGCCAAATGTAAATAAAAATGGTATTTCTTCTAACTAGAAAACGAAATTGTTTACGATTGCATCAAAGTCATAATATCTATATGTTTCTGTTGCTAGGTTACGCATCGCGTAGCTCCTATGACGTATGCCAATATTTTTAAACGGCTACGTGGCTACGTTAGCAACCATGACAACCTGAGCTACCGTCGCCTGACCTCCAAAAAACGCGAGTAAAGCTACGTAACACAAAGCCAAAATACCTCTTCTCCGAAATGAACGATCTTCTGACCCGTCTGAATGAGCAGTTTCGGGTAACAGACCACTTCGTCGCGGTCGACTCTGTGCATTGCGTATCGGGCTCGGATGTGGGGATCCATCATCCCGTTGTCGATGGCGTCGTCCTGCTCCAGCGGCGTCATCGACTCCCAGGACGAGCCGTGCTGGGCTTTAATCTTCTCCCGCTCCTGCATTATTTTCTTCGCCATGGAGTTGATGGAGGAGAAATACTCGAACTTCTTCTTCTCCTCCATCCTGTGGGCGTCGAGCCCCGCCATGGTTGCGGCGGCCATCTTTTAGCTTCTCCCAGCTGTTTGTTGTTGTAAAGGAAGCGGAAACCGGTGTTCACAGCTGTGAGGACGGAGGGCGGGGCTTCTGTTTAATCCCTTTTTGTGCGGTAATGGCGCCACCTTGTGGTATGTACTAGTAGGAGGCTGTTTTTAGATTCAGGTCGATGCTGATAAAAAAAAAACAAATAAACATTTGGCTTTTGGTTTTAACTTACGGACCTTCACCTAAAATGCTGGTTGGAAATAATCCAACAATGCTAAACTCTAGTACAAACTACTTTCTTGTGAGCTAGAATTGCTCGTGGATCACAGTTTTTTATTTTTTTATTTAATAATTTAAATAAACAGGAACCTTTTGTATGTTGACCTCTTCAAAAATAACTTACATACACAGTTAATAATCACAGTGAGAAACTTTTGTGTTCTAATTTCTTTGAAAAACTACTAATGCTTTGTAAAGATCAAAATCAAAAGGTTCACAAGAGAAACCCTTTAATAAAAGGACATCAAATACTTAGATTTTTCATACTCCTCCATCTTAAAGGGGCCACCCTGGAGCAAAGAGAAATCAGCTCTGTATTTTTATTATTGATTTTTAAATGGTGTAACCGATGTATTTTTTTCTACCAGGCCTTCATTCACGTCATCTCCAAGTTCTGAGAAACATATCTGGTTCTGTAGCTCTGCTATTTCACCAGCTAGTTTCCTAACTGTGTCTGTCTACTGTTTTTGTTTCAACTAAGAAGTATACTGAAGGATATTTGAACTTTTTTGATGGGAAACTAAACTGAATGTTGGGAGACTATCAAACTAGGTAATGTAAGCTATACATTACAGACTAGTTAAGCTATTTGACGTTTTTTGCTTTTGATGCTATTTATTTGATGTTGACAAATCATTTTTAAAGGGGACATGGTATGTTAAATCCACTTGTACAGTGTTTTTAAATATATATATTTAAACATCTTCACCCAAAGACTTCACCTCCACCCTAGAGCAAAAATATTGTGCAGGTGCACTTTCTCGCTATAGCAAAGGAGTGACGTCTACCTGGAAAACTCAGGGGAGCTCATTGCATTTAAAGAGACATACACACTGAACTGGAGCGTTCTGAGAGAGCTTGTTTCTACAGGGTCACAAACCTCCTCTGGTGCTTGATTCATGTTATATTTGCACAGCACAGATGTTTCATTCAGACCATGAAAAGGTGGAATAAGGCTATAATATGTCCTGTTCAGAGTAATGCTAGTTGAAACAGTGGCTTATTCAGCTGTCTCTAACTGCAAACATATGCATGTTTTTCACTCTTTTCCTGTGTAA
Source organism: Symphodus melops (assembly GCF_947650265.1). Lineage (NCBI taxonomy): Eukaryota > Metazoa > Chordata > Actinopteri > Labriformes > Labridae > Symphodus > Symphodus melops. The sequence continues at coordinate 2,975,772 of NC_136691.1, forward strand.
GCCACTCATCAAAGACATTTCTTAGCCTTCAGCTTGCTAAACATTGACAATAAATTTTGAACATGATTTAAGGGGCATATTTTAAAAATGTTTGAATTATTTATTCACTTTCATAATGAATTAAAACAACATACAGGCACATACATTTATATATAAAAACATGAAAGGAGTCATATCAGTACATTTTAGAGTTAGAGAAGGTTACAAGAAATGTAAAAGCAAAACGTAAAAAGCAATGAAAGCCTTTACAAACTGCTGTCAGCAGCACTAAAGGGCTTTCTTCCTAAACAAACTGACACGGTCAGGTCCAGTTTCAGCCGCACAGGTCAGGTCACTCTGACTATAGCGAGGCCAAACAGAAACGTACTGCTTGTGTTAATCATCCCTGTAATAAAGATGCCACTTGGTGGCGCCTTAAAAAAAGTTACATATTTACAATAGAAACAAAAGATCAACAATAAATATGACATTCTGAATACTCATTTTCTTTCTCCAATACCTTTTAAAGTGACTCAGTCATGTATTCCTGTGCATTACTATTCATAAATAGTCTTTAATTTGCTTCATTTTTATAGATCTCTAGGCGTCATACTAATAAATAACTCTCAGTAAGTCATGGCCTCTTGCAGATTGAGAGCCGTTTGTCACATCTTCATTCGACCGACTGTTTTCTCTGCGTAACCCTGAAGCTGTTATATTTGCACTGTGAATATTAACAGCCTTCTCTAGGCTGTGCTGTGACTGCTATCATGAATGCTGAGCTTCTCATTTCCCATCAGACTGTTGCCGTTTAAGCGTGGGTGCATGGCGATGGCAGAAGCCGGCACTGTTTTAGTCTTTCGCTTGCACGAACGAGAACACGCCAAGTAGAAGATCTCCGCTAGATTGAGTGCAAGAGAGACGCAGGACACTGCCAGCATGAAGATGATGAAGATGGTCTTCTCCGTGGGTCGAGACATGAAGCACTCCACGGTGAAGGGACAGGGGGCTCGGGTGCAGACAATTCTTGGGTCCAAGACGAACCCATACAGATAATACTGCCCCACGATAAACGCCACCTCCAGAACGATTCTGAAGAAAATGGAGGTCATGTAGTTTCCCAGCAGGTTACCTTTAATCTTGACATGGCCCTTCTCGTCTGAGTACTTGGGCTGTTTGACGATCTCATCGGAGTGGTTCGCTATGTATTCTCGCAACTTGTTTTCTTTGTGGATGACGTGGAGGACGTGACCAAGGTAGATCAGCGTTGGTGCTGAGACGAAGATAATCTGGAGGACCCAGAATCGAATGTGTGATATGGGGAAGGCCTGGTCATAGCAGACGTTCTTACAACCAGGCTGTTTGGTGTTACAGACCATACTCTTCTGTTCATCCCCCCAGACCTGTAAAGTTCAGACAAGAAACTAACATTATAAAACATCAAATGGACAGTGGTGAATTATTGATATTCACATTGAGGCCATAAAGCTCGCCCAGTACCCACTTTTGTTGTGATTTATGAGACTTTTTGGAGAGCTGTGCTAATAATGGCTAACCTGTCGTATGACTGTTCAATCATTCAGTGATTGAGTTTCAGAGTTTTTTTTTTCTTTAAATCACATTAAAGCAAAGAAAAATACACTTGTTTTTCAAAAGGCCACAATTTCTAATGAAGCATAAATAGGTTTCCACCCAGTGCATGCTGGGATAGATAAACATGTCAGGAAATATTATTATTATAATGATTATTTGAATCTGGTTTTCACAGTTAATGTTGCTAATTGGCTGCAGACCTCCCTCATGGCCACTAGGGGGTGTTAATGAACAAAAGGAGATATTGACCTTTTCAGCTCCAGCTCCGAGGATCATGATCCTAAAGATGAAAAGCACACTGAGCCAGACTTTCCCCACGACGGTGGAGTGAGACTGGACCTTGTCCAGCAGAGAGGACAGAAACCCCCACTCTCCCATGTCTCTGATCTAATGAAGAAAAGCAAATAGAAAACATTAGAGTTTAAACAACCTTTATGCAATTTACCATTGCTTAACTGCTAATGTGACACCATTGATAAAATAGACATGATGGTTAAAAAAAATAAAAATAAATTAGGGAACAACATCAAATATCAAATATCGTGTTAATTGTGAGGATCTTTCAGTTTGTGTGGATTTTGGCGCCCCCTGTGGACAAAATATTCAACATGCCATCCGCCCAAGTAAATTATGAGAGATCTATGAAGATATTTAGAAGTTGAAAGTTTTACGGACTATCGTAAGATTATTTGTGTCTTATTGAGATTGAAAATCAATCAATAAACGATAAATGCAGTAAATACAAGATCCAATAAAAACTCAGAAAACCCATCATCGTTCTAAGAATAGTTTTTGAATATATGGGAAGATCTTTTTTTTTTTTTCATTTGAAACCATCTAATTAAACGGTTTTAAGGATTAAAGACTGGCTCAGTGAAATCATGACTTGTGTCTAATGACCCAGTACTTTGTTTCAATCTCATTATCAGAGTTAGCACATTAGAGTACTGCGTATTGTTAATGTTAAACACAGCAGAAAGTCTGTTTGGGTTCAGAACATCAACTTCACAAACTATTGCATAACAAACATTTGTCTCGAGCTATCTTACTCTAAATGATCGGCTGTAGTAATACAGAAAAATGCTCCACAGCTCTTTCTATGCAAACTGCATTCTTTAGTAGATCAGACTATAGGAGAAGTAAAACATCATCCTACTGAGGGGAGGAAAATAGAGGTATTTTTCTCATAGACCTGTTTTGCAGAAGTGGACGTATCCACAGCAACATTGCCCATTGATTTGTGTAGCCCCCTTTAGAAGCCTCCTGCGTCTCTACTTTGCTTTTTTTAGGGCCAGAAGTGGCGTTGGGATATCTGCATCCCGGTGCAAGCTGCCATAGAGCGAGGTCTAGACCTATTGTTTTTGTTTGTTTTGTTTGAGATTACAATTTTTTTGCGAGTTGACACGCTACAAATAAAGATTGATGGAAGATAAAGATAGACGATAGATATTTTTCCGTGACAAGAAAAGTGGGTTAACCAGAAAATAATCCTTCATCTTGGAAAGTAATCATTGTCAAGAATTGTTTACTCGGAGTGTTGAAATGCAAAAGGAACCTCATTTTATGGAAATATGCACAATTATTAAAGGTCATTTTTTTCAAATCAAATTGAAGGTTTTACCAACTTCTGTCAGGGTAAAAATACTCTCAAAATAATAAATTCCACCACAATAAAAGTGGGCACCATGCTTAATTCTTATACCAAAAATAACGTAAAAAAAAAAAAAATCACATTTTGAATACATTCCATTTAAAATATAACATAATAATATAATAATTAGATACGCTATAATTAAAGATTCCTACCTTTGAGTGTAGAAATCTTCTGTGCCGAAAGCAGAGCAGCCACCAGCTGGAGAGCTCGAGTGATAGAGAGCCCAGTGAACCGAGTCAGACTTGTCTATGGTACCTTGAACTTTAGATCGAATGAAATTGCACAACAGTGTGAGCTGTCACGTTGTCCTGACATCTGGGAATGATAAATTCTCAAAGAGGACATTTTTTTGGGGGGCTCAGCACGGTTAATGATTGGCAGCGCTATAAAAATGATAAAACAATGCCTGCAATCATGACTCTTATGTAACTTTCAGTCTAATCAGTGTCGTTAATAAAGGAAATTTAATGAGTGATGGACACAAATGCTCCCCTTTCAGCACTTTTGTATCTCATTATATTTGTCAGCCATGTCTCCACAAAGCAGGTATTTTGGGGTCTAAAGGCCACATGCACAAAAACACAAACACCTGTGCAGACTGATGCAATCCAGTGCGTTAACCCTGCAATGAATAGTACGTGACAAACGAACAGCCATGTTCACTTCTGCTCAGACTGTGTCAACACTTTCTGCTTTTTGACTCATTCACACAAAGTCTGAACCAACTTAGCAAATATGTTTCACTCAAACGTTTTGTTAAAGGGGAGTCTTGTTTGGTTAGTAAATGGGCTTTAAGTGCAGCTACTGCTGTTTGACCCCTAACATCCTTCTGGAACATGCTATCAGTGCATGCTTATATCTTATACCTGCTGATACATCAACCACTCTCTCCTTGGAGATTATAGAAAGAATCGTAAAGTTGCAAATATTTATTGATTAATGACACCAAGACAAATCTTTGACACCTAATGTGATGGTTTTGTGAGTATTTTTATGTAGAAATACCAACAAAAGTCACCAGTTTAAGTTTCATAAATGTGAGTTTTTGTTAAGGTTTGTTCACTTATCTTTCATAAGCATCTTTTATATTATGAATGATGGTTGTGTTATCTTCAACTTCTAACAGAACTCCGGGAAGCTTTGATGGATGTTTTCCATAATGTGTTGATGTTTTATAGACTTTATTTAATCTGTTCATGGAGAGGAGTATCAGGACAGGAGAAAACCTTCCAGTTTTAGCTGAACAGTGATTCAGAAAAATCCTTTAACAAAAATGTTTTTTTACTTTGAAGTCCAAAGAGTAAACTCTGTCAACTTGAAATGAGAAATATAGCAAAGAGTATTTTTCCAACTTGAATCATTTATTACAAACAATGCAGCATACAAAAGTTCATTTACAACACACAGTATATACTCTACAAGACAATCATCACCATATTTCTGTAAGCATATATCTCTGAGTCCTAGATAATGAACATGACAATAAGTTAAAGAACACATTCATAACTTCTGCTAACTCATTAGCAAACGAGCATCAAGCTCTAGAGACATAAATACATCATCAATATTGCACAGTTTCCATTTCTTTAAATTCCCTTTTAAAGTACAAAGTGAAAATTGCATGCAGACTATTTTCAACAGCTTGACGCTGAAGCTCGTGTCATAATTCGTGCACAACATTTTCAGAACTTTTCATTTCAGTCTTTTGAGGGGGAGACTTTTTATTTTTATTTTAATGACCGCTCAGTAGTTTTTTTTCCTCCTTGGCGCCGTCCAGACTTCCCCCAATACTGCTGCTCTCCAGATCCATGTTCAGCTTGTTCTGCTGGTGTGTGTCCTCTATGGTCGGCCACCTCGGAGCTGACAGGCTGGCAGGATTTTCTGCTGAAGTGAGCTTCTGACCCTTCTGCTTGGACCCACACTTGAGCCTGGTGCAGAGCAGGTAGAACACCTCGAGGACGTTGAGAAACAGAGAGACGCAGGCCACCACCAGCATGAAGATGATGAAGATGGTTTTCTCTGTGGGTCGGGACATGTAGCACTCAACAGTGAAGGGACATGGCTTCCTGGAGCAGGGGAACATGGGGACCATGACGAAGCCGTACAGGTAGTACTGACCCACGATGAATGCAGCCTCAATGATGATCTTAAATACTAGTTGGGTCAAGTAGCTCCCCAGAAGGTTCCCCTTGATCTTCACCTTTCCTTTCTCGTTGGAGTATTTGGGCACTTTATTCCCCTTGCTGCCTCCTGGGCTTGACATCATCTCCCTCAGCTTGTCCTCCTGATGGATGACGTGGATGACGTGGCCCAGGTAGATCAGCGTCGGCGTGGAGACGAAGATGATCTGAAGGACCCAGAAGCGAATGTGCGAGATGGGGAAGGTGTGGTCATAGCAGACGTTCTCGCAACCAGGTTGTTGGGTGTTACATGTGAAATCCGACTGCTCGTCACCCCAGACGCTCTCGGCACCTGCACCCAAAACCATGATCCTGAACAGGAAGAGGACACTCATCCAGATCTTCCCGATGACCGTGGAGTGGGACTGGACCTTGTCCAGCAATTTCGATAGTGATCCCCAATCTCCCATTGTTATACGTGATTTTTAGGTACAGATCTGTGAAAAACAGAGACAATAAATCCATCATTAGATGATACATAAAAAAAAAAAAACCACAGTTAGGCAGAAAATCAATTTTCCGGTGAAAGAAAAGCGCTCATTGTTCTTTAAAGTAAGATAAATCATCTTTGCAGCAAAATCCAAGCCTCTTGAACCCTGAGCTAGTTGTTCAGTGACTTCCTAAAATAATCATTAAGCAAAACATTTGAAGGCAAAATCAGACAACTCAGAGGCTTTTTTTTTCTTAAGAGGCATGACGGAAAAATCAGAGAGAGCTATGCAAAAAAAAAGACAAATAGAAGAAACCCGTTTTCAAAATGTAAATTTAAATTCCGTATATTTTCACTATCTTTAATAAACAAATTTAAGAAATCTTGATAAGAAAGCTAAAAGGTAGAAAACATGAGAAGCATTTCGGTGTCTTTATAAATGACCTATAGTTTCAGAGTAAATCAATTTTAGTTATAATTGTACTCAGAGAGCCAAAAAAAACCTCTACATGTCAAATCTGAAATGTTTCCATTCACAAGTATTCTTCATCATTCACAAAAGACTTTTTTAATTCCTCAAATCATCCGTTAAATGAAGCAGAGAGCTGTAATAATTACCTGCTGGTCAGATAGGACTGCCTGTGGCTGAGACCGATCACTAACTGGTTGGACTCTTGGAGTGTCGAGGCTTGTGGGTGAGGACAGCGGTTATGGGACAGCAAATTATTATGCAACCCTGTCTGAGTTTAATGTCACGTTGCACCCGTCAGCATGTAGGTGCAAAAAAAAAAAGTTGGACAGAAGAACTAGATGCGTAATAATTGACAGGCGCTCATGGGGGGGAGAGATATGCCCTGAAAGACAAGAGAAAAATACAGAAACAGTGTTTGATGTGTTTAAAATAATAATAGTCTCCTTTTTGATATTTTGATTGATTGCTTTTTTTAAATTATTATTATTAAATACAGAGTGTACGTTCAGAAAAGCACCTTTTTCATTTGTTTTGACTAACTTTTATCATCGACCTTCACCTGCTTCGTTCTTGCCAAAGTTAGCAAATAAAGGCATTTTGTCCAAAGAGTGGAGAGTCACGTCTTCTCAAAGACTGACTGGGACAATACATCAAAGATATGTGTTGTTATTTAAAACCACGTCTAATTACTCGTGACTTCTAAAACTACGTAGTTAAAATGTGATATCCATCAAGCATTGGGGGAATAGTTAAAAGTATTGTGAGTAACAAAGACACAGTTGTTTGACTTGTAAATACACATCCTGATGTTTATAGTTTGAAGAAATTGTAATAGAAATAAAAGCAACACACGTCTGTATGCTGTCCTCCTTCAAGCTTTTTTTAAGGAAAAAATCTATCTAATATATAAAAGCTTTACCCGCTCATATGTTTTCGTTTGTAAAGGATTGTTAAGTTTAAAAAAATGTTAAAGTCACATTTTCAACCTTATCTTTAGTTTACATTTTGGACATTTTAGCTTTTCATCTTCAATGAGAAAAATTAAAGCTCCTGTCATGAGTTTTTTTGCCGGCGGTGAAACAGACTGAAATTGTTACTAATGCTTATAAATGAACTTCTGAAGCAACAAAAAAAAAATATTGGCCAAGATTGATCATTTCTATGTATTTATTTTTAACGCTTAAAACCACTTCAGGGGGGTAGGCGTTAGACGATGTGTTTAACTGCACACTGTTGAAACTCTGCTTTTTTGTTTTTCATTTTTTTTAACATTGTCCACTGCAAAGGTTCACAATGAAAGACTCTTTATTTAAAAATCTCTTCTTGTACAAAGTCACCAGAGTTCCCCACAGGAGCTTTAAGAAAACGTTTACAGTTTTATCACTTGTTCTCAATATTGACACATTTTAAAGATAGAGTAGGGGGAAATACATGGCTTGATAAATCAATGAACGTTAAAATCTCTTAGCTGAAATATTACATTTAACACCCCTGACATGAATCCTTATGATGGTAGGAAGAGGAGAACTGGAAGGAAAACCATCTGACTTTGAGTTTAGCAGGTTTATTGACTTAGATTGTCTTCAAATCACCAAAAAAGTACACTCAGCACAATTTTATAACAGAAAATACTGAAGCTTATGTTTACGTCATAGTGTCACAAACTTATTACAAGATATTTGAAGCTAAATGTTCCCTGTGACTGATTCTTGTTTATCTAAGCTGGTTTCTTCCATCTCTCAATCTTTATTTACTCGGCACACACAACCCTTTCCTCCCCAAAGCCAAAACACACATTTACACATTCAGGGTCTTCAGGCATGTACAACCTATCACCACCTCCGTGCTTCAGATATGGATCTCCTCCATGTTGTTGTTCTCAGGCGTCACATTCTTCGGGGCGTCGTTGACCCCATTCACCCCTAACTTCTGTCCTTGGAGCTCCAACTGCAGGTTGGCACAATTCTGGACGGTCTCGTCGTCGAGGCTTCTGAAACCTTTCCTCTCCAAAAGCGGAGGCGTCACGGGAGTCACGGTGTAGTCCTGCCTCCTCGCCATGCACTCCTTCACGGCTTTCACGCACAGATAGATGAGCTCGACCACGTTGAGTAGGAGGGAGACGCACGCCGCCACCAGCATGAACCAGATGATGACCGACTTCTCCGTGGGCCTGGACAGGAAGCAGTCCACCTTGTGAGGGCACGGGAAGCTGGCGCAGACGAACCGAGTCTTGAGGGTGAAGCCGTAGAGAAAGTACTGACCCATGATGAACACAACCTCCAGGATGATCTTAGCGAGGAGATGGAAGACATAGCTGCGGAGGAGACGGCCGCGGATGCTGACCTTGCCAGTGCTCTTGGTATACTTGGGAACTTTGTAGGCCCTCCTGAGAAACAGGCTGGCTGGGTCATCCAACCCGGCCTGCTTCTTCATCCTCTCCTTCATCTGAGCCCGGAAGAAAAAAAAAAAGAGTTAGGTAAAATAAAACAACTTGTAGATTTAGAGGCAGAGCAGATATATTGAGGGGAATAATCTTTTTTTCAGCACTGTGAAGTTCTCTTCTCTATTAGATGTAGACTCACTTTAATCAAAACCAGCTTTTGGCTGTAAATAAATTAAATCAATCCGAAGCAGATTCCCACACAAAAATACAAAAAATCATTTCGGCACTGTTAAGATTAGCATAACCAGCTAATCATCATAATATGGTGATATTTATTTTTGACGTAATTTTTTTTTATTGCTTTTGTTTCAGTTAATCTTCGGAAAACTGCCTTTGTCTCAACAAGATAAAATTCTCCACATGCTTTTTTTTTTTTTTTTTTTTTTTAACAATTTGTGCTACAGGTAGAGGGGTTTTTCCTTTCTTTTTCTCTGAGTTTATTGGCCAGTATTATTAAATGTGTGAGCTACTGAAAGGCCAAGATAAAGATCATTCTTTTTATGGACAGCTATAAGTACAGATTGTTATTAATGACACCTCATCTGTCTGACACGTCATGCTATCAAACCTCACCCACTGCAGTGACACACCTTCTTCTCAGCGTGGATAACGTGAAGGACGTAGCCAAGGTAGAGCAGTTTGGGAGTCGCCACGGCAATGATCTGGAAGACCCAGAAGCGAACGTGAGAGATGGGGAAGGCGAGGTCGTAGCAGACGTTTTCACAGCCGGGCTGCTGAGTGTTGCAGACAAAGTCGGATTGCTCATCCCCCCACACCTAGAAGAGTAAAAAAGAGAGAGTTACTTCCTGCTACCAAAACAAAAGACTCAAAGCACTCAAGCTTTGGTATTTCCGTCTTTTGGACTATTTGTCAGAGACATTTCAAATCCAGAGCTCTGTTGATATTGTTCCAGCTTTAATGCCCCTCTAACTCCAACATTCAAGCGGCTCCCAGGCTCCCTGTGCTGTGTTGTGCTGTGTTGCACTACTTGACAAGGTGGCCAAACCTTTTCAGCACCGGTTCCTAACACCAGGATGCGGAAGACAAACAGCACGGTGAGCCAGACCTTGCCGATCACGGTGGAGTGGCTCTGCACTTTATCGAGCAGGCGGCCCAAAAGATCCCAATCGCCCATCTCAGTCTCCAGTTGTAAGTGCTTTTGAATCGAGGAGATCCACATGTAAAAAAAAAAAAATCAAACAGGAAGAGTCAAAGACAGACTTCTTTAAAAGTGAACTTGCATTCTTGACAGCCTATATAGACTTAGATTTAACACTTTTATTTGTATTATTTTCACTTACAACAAATGAACACCACAGCAAGACAGAAAGAGAAAACAAATGAAAACAAATCAGCACATCCAAACAAGTGCCACAAATACTTGGAGCCTGTTGGAAGACTGAAGGTTACTTACTACAGTGCATATTTCATCATGAATGATGTTTGTGTCCCTGTGTAGTTATATATGATAACCATTTTCCCCAGCCTTTAGTAAACTGTTCTTCCTTAATTTTCAACATATAGGATATCTTTTCCATCACAAGGATATTGTCTATGATTGACAGCCACTGCCCGTCTGTTCAGTATATCAGTCTTTAGCCACTTCTTAGTGACGGCTGTCTTTGCTGCTGCGAGGAGAATCCTGATCAAGTATTGGTCACCTGCATGTACAGTTCCTTCCAAATGTCCCAGATACAGAACAAGACGAGATCGAGGGATTACATAACCCAGGAGCTTACAGAGAGAGCTGAATGAACACCATCCCAGAAAAAGGCTTTATCTTGGGGCAATACCAAAAAATGTGTGCATGGTTCGAATCCACGTTGTTGCACATTCTCCAACATGATTGTTGTATTTTCAATTGTTCACTTTTAATCTTGGGTGTGATGAAATATCAAATTAGATTCTTCCAAATGAATTCTCTCCATATCTGTGATTGTGTTGTGGTCTGTACGGTTTTACATAAACCAAACACTCTGTGGGATCTCTTCTCCCAGCCCTGACATATAGCGTTGAATCATTTTTTGGATTGCCTTAAACAGCGGTACAGGGCGGACACAGTCTTCTTAACAACCTCACTATATGCCTGTATAAGTAAGTTGATAGAGGCTGAACTGACAGACTCCCTCACAAGGCCGACCTTGTAGGTCTTTATTTGTTGCTAACAGACACCACAGCTGCTGATTCCAACTTATCTGCTGGAACCAAAACCTTAACCTTGGTAAATCTCAGCCGAGAGCAGTGAGCCCGACCACGGATGTAAAAACACACTGAACTGAAGGAGAATTCAAGTTATGTACATTCGAAAAATACCCATTTAAAAGTTGTTTACTTTTACCACATGGATTGTACATAAACCAATTTTTTCTATTTTCCACGGGTTCTTTTCTATGAATTTCTCACCTTCTGTTTGTTTATCTCCCACTGATTCAAGACAAGGAATATATGGTTAAGCATTCATGTAAGAGACTCATCATTTTGTACAGAATAATGTGTTTTACCTGTTTTCTTTACATTTTGTGGTTATTTTCATGAGATCGTAATCGTGTACTCCTTGATGACTATCAGATTTACCTTTGAACCTTTGTCTTTCTAAGTTAAAACATAATTTCTTTAAACAAACAACAATAGAGATCAAAATACGCCAGCAACACTTGTAGTACGAAGATCAACTTTAGCTCACTGCAAACAATGGATAGTAGCTGACTGTAATATTTGAAACATATTCAAATCCATAAATCCATGAGTCTGATTTTCCCTCGGCCCATGTACAGAACGGTGTTGGTCAACTTTTCTTACAGTGTGAAATCAAAGAATAGAGACATTCAACTGAAACTAATCTACTCACCGGTTCAACAAACCCACGGAGAAGAAAAAAAAAGAAGCTGGATGGCGAGAGCGATGTTTCAGGAGGACGGAGAGCAGAGGGAGTGAAGAAGAAGAAAAAAGACGCTATCATTTCACTGCTCGTTGGCATGGCATCTTATCATGAAGGACACCATCCTACCCACAACAACCCGACTGCAGTCCTAACGCTGAACGTGGAAGCGTGACTGGTGAAGTCAAAACTATCCGTCTTTTATTTCACTGACATTTGTCCTACAGTGGACAGAGATCTGGAAGAGACCTCTCCAGCTTCCTGACCGATTTCCAGATTGTGTTTCTGGTGCGGACCAACTTGAACCCATGTTGTGCTGTATACTATTCACATTCTGCAAATCCAACGTTATTTTCTATTATTGTGGTTTTCCCATGTCATGTTGTTTTCGCTTTGAATGTTGGTGATTGAGCGTGGCTGCTGCCTTGGCCAGGTCTCTCTTGTCGAAGACGTTGTAGATCTCAATTTGACTTCCTGGTCGAATACGGCAAATATCAAGAACGTGTTGTACTTGTAGAGATATGAACACACAACAAATACATTTTAATTTTCTCCAACTCCAAAACTCCATGGTGAACCTTTAAACTCAGAGGAGGCCCGAATCAATCAGGACTATGAAGGAGCCTTAATGGAGTTAAAGGCAGGAGTTTTGGTGTAAATATTGACATCTGGAGCCTGTGAGCGTAAAATCAATTAAATGGCATTTGTGACAATTAGACTTGAACTTTTATTCATCCGACGAGGAAACGTTCAATCAATTAGTTAATCTAAGTGCAGCGGCTTAAAGCGTCGGCTTATCCTCTACACAGGGCACGAGGACTTTTAAAAAAAGGTTGTGGCCTTGAACTCGACACCTCTGAGACGGCTCAAGCCAAGAAGATAATTGCACCCTGACATTCTGCCACTTAAAAAGCTGCTCTGAACTTTTCTCTTGCGCGATATCTTCGACAGCAGCTTGTAGAGTCGGCCCTGATGTCAAGAAGTTTAAGAGGCAGACGTGTTGTTATTTATCTTGTAAATCTTTGTAGTTCAAATTCCCAAACTTGTGGACTACATTTCCCAAAGACGTTCATTTTCTGATATAGAAAAAACCTTAAAGAGAATATACGCTGATCGTCATGAGTGTTTAAAACAAGATCTTTTTCAGGTTTTATTTACAGCTAAGTTTGAACTGTCCCCCCCGGGGACACATTTTAATCTCATTAAATTCACAAAGTTGGATGTTTTAGGGTTTTTAATTCTCACTGAGCAGGTCAACCATGTGCTTTCACAGCAGAGTGCAGCTCACGTGTGCTCATCCGGTTTACAAACGCTCTCTGACCCGGTTGAGCTGACGGGGGGTCACAGGGTAAACTCTGGCCGTTGGCCCAGTGTCTGCACATTGATGTAAATGATTTACATAAACCTGATGTTTTGAGAGAAAAAACTGGGAGTTTGTGTCCTTCAGCCCTATGGATCAGTCAATATTACATGCACGCACAGAGGCTGCAGACCAAACCCTTACACGTTAGATAAGAGAGCAGTCATCAAAGATGTCCACTTTGACATATGTGATAAGAGCAATATATCAACAGACACTTTACCGTCATTTAAATACATGACAGGACAGCAGGGGAAGGGACACATTGTTTTATTGGTCTCATTTTGTGTGGTCGTGACACACGTCATACTCAGGTCATTATTTAATACACTGTACCATATCTGAATATGTTGTATTCATAAATAAATATACCATACAGAAATCTCTACATAAACCAAACTAAATATCACACTCTCACTCTGCAGTGCATTTCAGAGTCAAACCTGGATATGCTTCACACTCCAACCCTGAGAAATAAAACATCATTCAGCGAGTCCTTTCACACCCTCACACAGCACACACTCATCTTCTGTAAACACACCTTCAATAAATCAGATCAGGAAACAGCGATAGATGGAAGGAGCTTTTAACCATGAATTAACCTGCAGTCATCTGTAAATAAACACGTTTTGATACTTCAGAATTTACTCTTGAATTACACTTTTTATTTATTGGTTTTAAGGGTTCTTTTTGGGCATTCATTTCAGAGATAGGACAGTGAGCAGAGTCAGGTAGAGAGAGAGAGAGAGAGAGAGAGAGAGAGAAGGAGACGTAGGAAAGAAGCCACACAGGCTGGATTCAAACCCGGGACGCACGCTCTTGAGGACTTTAGCCACTGCACATGGGGCGCTCACACTAACCACGAGGCTACCGAAAATGTTAGCTTTTTTAAAAATCACAAAAAAAAAATTAGAGTTATTTCCATGGCAACGATAAACATGTTGTTTATATCATGGCGGCTGGCCAACAACACACGTGGAGGATTTCTCCAGCTTTGACATTTGTTCCATTAAAAACTGAAATACTTGAGGTCATCTAAGTACTCGACAACAAAATAAATATCACATCGATTTCGTCCATTTTTGACCAATTTAGATGTTTAAATGTTTCCCCTACTGTACCTTTAAGTAGTATTGAGTTCTTCATGTCACACTGAACATCTCCGCCTCTCTGACTTAAACAAATGTTGGGTTTCTTTTTGGGACGGGCGCTGTGTCATAAAGGTGTGCTGAACACTGGTCAAAAGCAGGATCATGACTGAAGTGCCTGTCAGAAACCACAGCCTAAAATCTCATCAATCAGCTACCTATTAAAAGCATTTGAGTGTCGTAGATTCTTTGTTATTGCTTCTTTCTTTACGTCACATGAAAGCTGAAACTTCAGAGAACACGTTTCAATCATTTGACATTCAGTTCCGTCATTAAAGATTATACAATCTCGCACGTATTAATAACGCAGCTCTTTATGATCCATGCTGGCTGAACACTGATGCTGAATCATGTCTTATGCAATAGTTCAAAGGGTAACACTGTTAGAGGGCTCCTGTTCTTAGTGATGATGATAACATGTACAAACTGCTCCCAGATATTCACCCTCCAAGACTTTCATCAACATCAGCTCGTTAAACTGTCCCAGATCAGAAGGAGAAGACAAAGATTTAACTACTTAACAGAGTAGAGCCTGTGAGGTTAACGATGGGGAACGACATATTCTGCAGTAACAGGAAGATCCACTTATTGTACGTCGAGGGAGGAGAGACGAGCTCCTCTTAGCTCCTCTTAGCTCCTCTTAGCTCCTCTTAGCTCAGACCAACGAACACGCGAGATCCAAGGACCCAAATCCACTCGGGGACACACCTCATGAGTCCGAGCTGTGGAGAAGAGACAGAGGATCACAAGATGAGAAGATTCACGAGAGTCACCAAACTCCACGTCATGATAGGTCTCATCTTCACCTGGAGTGTGTGAGGCCAGTAGCCGGTGGTCCTGTTGGAGACGCCGAGGGTGGAGACGGCGTGGCGAGCGTAAACGTCTGGCTTTGGTACAAACCAGCTGTGTGTTGACGATGACGAGGATGAGGAAGGCTCGAGCACACTCTTGGCTATCTGTTTAAAAACACACACAAACAAACTGTAAATATCAACCTCTGAGCACTTAATTACACAGCTATTAAAATATATAAAATATATGTAAAATTAGCTGTTTCAGGACCCATCGTCTGACAACAATAGATGACTACAGGAGCTCTGGGCAACTTTTACTTAACGTGCTACTTGCACATGCTCGAAATAAATTTGAGAATCAAATCGGATCAAAGTGAATTTAAGAATAGAAATATTTTAACGAGGCTGTTTCTTCAGCGTGCTGTGAATCGCCCTGTCTGACACCTAATGTGCAGCATTAAAAATATCTAATATTAATAATGGATCTGCTTTTTTTTCAACCAGTTAAAACATAAAAGAGAGGAGTTCATTCAGTGTTTTAGTGACTGTAATGGATGTTGTTGGTGGAGCTGTTGAACCATGCTGCACGCTGCCCACAGGTGTTTGAGTAGCGTGCGGTATCGACCATGACTCCTACCTGGAAAGGCATTAGACTCTGCACAAAGATCCCTCTGCTGCTGTACTCGAGGTGAAGCGCTCTGGAGAAATGATCCATGTAGCCCTGCAAAGTCAAGAGAAAGAGAAGATTATTGTTTGGATTCAAACGTGTTTTTGGCACAAGATGAGAGAGAGGCCGCTTTGACAGAGAGTTTATCCTCAAATCATGATTGTATTTTTCTTGATTCGCTGTCCGGATTGAGGTATTGGTTCAGGTGTGTGCATGAACAAGAGGCAGATCTGAGTGTCTTACGGTGGAGGCGGTGAATGCCACTCTTCCGGGAAACGGTCTGCAGCAAGAACCTGATGATATATTGACCACAGCTCCTCTGCTTCGCTCCAACATCCCCGGCAGCACCAAGCGAGTCATCAGAGTGGCGCCTGCGATGTTCTTATTCACTAAATCCAACAGGACCCGCTCGGGGATTTCAATCAGGCTCTGAGTGGAAGCCAGAGATCCGTCCACACAGTTCACCAGGAAGCCGATATCTTTCCCCCTCATGGCTTCTGTGACGGGCTTGCTGGCAGCCGGATCCAGAGAGAAGTCAGCCAGGATGACGACAGTTTCCACTCCGTAGCTGTGGGAGAGGGAGGCAGCCGTGTCACTGACCGACGTTTGGTCCTGAGTGACAAAGATGATGCTGATTCCATGCCGGGCCAGCTCCTCGGCATAGGCTGTGGCTACAGGCTCTGATGCACCTGACAGGAGAGAGGACAGAGGTCAACAATGTAAGTCAAGAAGAGATTATGATATCGATAGCTAGTAATTTGCTCTTGTGTTGTCATCTTTGGAATGAAATTGTTTGTTTTCTTAATGTCCTCTGCACATTTAATTACCTTTTGTCTGAAAGGTGCAATATGAACAAACTGTCTTGTCTCTTCCTTTCAGTTTCTCATTATGAACCCTGATGTTTTCCACAGACTCTCCACGGCCGTCACATCAGATACTGTGTGATTTTTCTCTGTGCCTTCTTTAATTGTGCAAGATAATCGACTAAGATTCACAAGAAGTCACGGTGAGTCGTGACAAGGCGACAACAAGAAGAAAACAAAAGGATAGAAGCATCTGATAGGCTTAAACAATTAAGTGTACTTGGCAAGCGAGTGAGTGTTTGTGTGTACAGGAAGTGAGTGTGTAACGATTTAATGGGATCTATTGTACTTAATTGTCATCCTATTATCGATCTATAACATTTTTATTTGCTTATATTAGATTATCTCTGTTTTTTTTACTCTCTCGCTCTTTCAGTTCAATGTTGTTTCATCCAACAAATATCATGTCATGATTTACAGATGAGTTTACAAGGAAAAATGGGCAATGACCTGACTGTCCTCCCCTGTCTTTACAACACATATGTCTTCAGCATGATGACTTTGATTTAATCAAACTCTTGTTTTCTTACCATAAATCAGAGCCCAGTCTCCATATCTCTGGGTCAGCTTCTTGGTGGGGATCATTCTGGGGAGGAAATGGACCCGAACCAGCACGGAGCAGTCTCTCAGCAGCATGATCACTTTGCTGGCCGTGTACAGAGCCCCCACCAGGGCCAGCGTTTCAAAGTAAAAGCTGCATGATCGAGAGATTTCTCTGTACAGAAACTGAAAGCTGTCAACAGCCGCCATGCTCCACTTTGTTGATGATGCTGTCTAAAGCTTTCCCCGGGGTTTTTACGTTTTAATATCCAGACGTGACGTTTGCTATAAAGAAAGCCGCGTTAATAAAACATATCGCTCTCCTTATAAAGTTAATTCAGCTTTAAATGATCAGATTATAAGGTCGCTCAAGGGGGTAGAGATACGTGCTCTGTCTAACATCCGGCAGAAGGAGCAAAACATTGAGTCACGTGATGAACTACCAGAGTCGTGCTGCGTTCAAGGCCGCAAAGAAAATCGGTCAAGTTAAAAATGTACTTTAGAGGTATTCTGTATCCTAATTTGGGGCATGATGTGAAGAAGAGGAGCTCTATCTTTACAACTGTCGGGTGTCACAGTAGGAGCAGAATCTGTCTAGTAAGCAGACTTTTCTTAACCTGACACTTTTTTTTTACAGCCCTCAGGCAAATCTGTCCATGTGAAGCCTACTCTATTTTTAAGTAATAAAGTATAATTTACATTTTTTTTATCTTGTTTCTTTTTCTCACTGTTTCGCGTACATCTTGTTGTTGTTGTCGTTGTCTTTGTTGTTATTGTTGTTGTTGTTGTTGTTGAGCTTAAATCGGCCTATCCATCACCGTGTGAAAATAAAATTTCCGACGCTTCAGAACCCTGAACGCAGCGTTGCTTTCGATTCCCACAATGCATCGCGGTCAATGCGAAGAGGATGTTTCCATAGATACGAAACAGCCGTTCGCTAATGCTGTCAAAATACATCATGGATAAAACAACAACAACATCAAAAACAGCCTACACCTGAGTACTTAACCAATGTGAGTGCTTTAAAATGTGTTTTTGTCTTATTTAGTGTTTGATATTAAAGTGTAATTTGACAGGTTTAACATTTAGCTCGTTGTGTTTAAATGAATCATTTAGCAGCCTCCAGCTCACCTGAGAAGTAGTGTTGGTTTTTTTACGCTTCCAGGTAAAAATTTGCATATGAAATAATCCGTTTTTGGTGGACAGCAGGCAGCCAATCAAAAAGTCAGTGTGGTTTGGCCTTTTCTAATGTTTCTTTTCTCTCATGAGACGCTGCATCATCTTTGCGTGGTTTTACGTCTTCTTGCAGTATTTGCACACCGTTTTTGTCTCGTCTCTTATCTTCTCACCTCTTTTCTTTTTCTTCTCCGATTTAAAAGACGATGGTGCATCTTCAATTTGTAAATGTTTCTCTCTCAAACTTCTTTGTTAAGTTTGCTTACGGCATCAGATTCAGTAACGTAAATGTGCAGCAGCAGTTTACTCCAAAGAAAAACTTCAATTGTTTTCTATCCAAAAAAAGTAGTTTATGACTTTACAGTTTTGCTATTTAAAAAAAAAAAAGCAAAATACACATCTTTGTGACCAAAGAGCCCAATAGCATCACCTCCACCATCGCACATTTGCACATTTCAATCCTTGGAGCCCACTCATTCTTTTTTTCGTCCCACCTTAAGGACCCACTGCAGACATGTCTCAGTTGTCAGCTGCAGATGAGGTGGAGTTGCAGTCCCTGCTGAAGCAGCTCCTGAGGAGCATCAACGACAGGATCTCGGACGCTCCGTCAACCGAATGTGCTGAAGATATTCTTCTTCACCTGGAGGAGACCGACAAGAACTTCCACAAGTAAGAGCATGACACTCAATCAAGTGATCGTCATGCTGGTGGTATAACACGCGTGTAGACACACGTTACAATGGGAGTAATCCTGATCATTTCTGTCTCCATTCTCTTTCCAGTTATGAGTTTGTGAAGTACCTGCGTCACTACGTGGAGAGCTCACTGGGCACTGTGATAGACGAAGAGACTAAGAGCTTGAGCAAAGGAGATGGACAACCTGCAATAGGCTCAGGTCATGATGCCCTGATCCACGCCATCACCCGGAGGACCAGAGACTCTGCAGAGTGAGTGTCGCTTTGTGGATTATTAAGACACATTTAAAAAGATTTAAAGACGACATTTCACACTGACACAAAATGTAACAAATGTAAAAAATATTAATGGATAAAGTCAACACGAAAGACACGGGCAGAATGAATAAATACCTTGTACGAAAAGAGTGAGCATGAAGGGTGGCGCGTTGGAGATTATACGTTTGATTGTATAAATTCTTTACCTGCTTGTTCGCTTTACACGAACAATTCAACTCCTTAAAGTCAGATTTCTAGGTCTACCAATGTGCAGTATTTCTAACCCTTTAGTTTAGCTAGCTTTACACACACTACCTTTTTATTCTATCATAAGCAGCTTGGTCATGTTTTATATCTTTCCGACAACGTTTGCTGTTTTCTGGGGTAACAGAGGATTTTTTGAGGGGTAGATCTGGTGAGCATTTAAAGGTAATTCTTACCCGAGTTGAAATCCCACGCAGATGTAATTCATCTTTTATTTTGGTTTTGTTGACGAGTTGGCAAATTGGAGTTTTGCTGACTCATGTAATTTAAACAGTCACTGTGTGTGGATAGGGTTTAGCTCAGCATTTTAGAAACACCCCAACATGTCTCACGGCCTCCGTGCTTCTCGTGACAGGTACCAGCAGATGACGGAGACTTTGAAAAACTCCATAATCATGGCGGTGGAGTCTTTGGTCAACAAATTTGAAGAGGACCAGATGAGGAAGGAGGAGCTGCACCGAGAGAAGCAGCACAGTCAGTCCAACAGCCAGTACACAGACAACTGCTCTGACAGCGACTCCTCCTTCAACCAGGTCACACACACACACACACACACACACACACACACACACACACACACACACACTATCAACGGGTTCCATTGTGTGACTTTAAATGTCATCTTTTTATATGGTTACTGATGACTCATGCAAGGATGGTGTCTCTCAAATATCTACTAGAAGGTGCTGTTAAATGACTGGACTGCATCCAGCCTGTGACACTTTGAACAAGTGGCATGGTGCTGTCAGCCTATCAGGACTGTTTTCAAATATTGGTTTAAGTATCTGCCGTCAGTGATTCCCAACCTGTAGGCCTCGGCCCCCTGGTGAGACGCGAAGGTATTGCAAGTGGGCTGCCAAATCATTTCCAAAATATTGGGATTTGTGTGTTTGTGTGTCTGTGTGTCTGTGTGTGTGGGCTGGGGGGGTATGTAATAATATAAAAAAATAATAATATTTTAAATGTTGAAACTCAGTTACATTTGAAAGGATTTAAAAAAACAAACTCTTTTAATTATTTAGTTTTTAGTTTTTCCCCCAAATAAGTGCTCTGAGAACACATCATATGGCCTCCGTATTTATGGGGTCCGAGGTGGGCTGCAGACAGTTTTGAGACTTAAAAGTGGGTCCTGAGTTTGAAAAGGTTAGTATCCACTGTCACAGACAATATGGAAGTTCTTTTTAGAGGTTCATTTTGGGGCTTTTTCAGCCTTTCAGCTTCTTTAAATCAGGCCTTTCTGCCTTAATAGTTTTTAAAAGTTGTTACCTGATTGAATACGTTTACTTTCTTCTCTGGCTTTCTTTCTTTTGCTCTGTTTTCTTCTTTTCTGTTGCACTCTGTCCTTAAGCTTTGTTTTAATGTATTTCTGTCTGTCTGTAAAGCACTGTGGGAATTGCCTTCTGTCTGAACAGCGCCATATAAATAAACTTGCCTTGCCTTCATTTGAGAGAAAGGACAGTGGAGAGAGTCAGAAAAGAGAGCGAGAGAGAGAGAGAGAGAGTAGGGTATGACATGCAGGAAAAGGATCCACAGGTCGGATTCGAACCCGGCTTACCCACACGCTGAGGACAACAGCCTCCTCTGGGGTGGGCACACGAACCACCAGGCTACCAGTTTACATTCTCATACTTTAAATCTCTATTTCCCTCCGCAGAGTTACGCCTTCATCAGACAAGACCAGCTCCAAGTACTGACTGAAAAACTTGAATCCAGCAGCCCCAAAGAGGTAGAAAGACTCAGCGTCACACTCAGACATAACCATGCTGTCACATGCTGATATGTGCTTTAGAGCTGCAGGTGTTGACATAAAGAAATGGAATCAATACTCAAGACTCAGAATTCAGTTCATATAAACATGTTCTGCTTTATTCTGTTGTGTACGGTGTGTTAGACAAAAAGGGCATTTTGGGGTTTTTATTTCAAGAAGCAACAATAATCAATTCTTTAGGCCCTCGACGTGTCCCTCACTGACCACAACAACAATGAATCTGAAATGACTGAACCACTGGAAGCAGGCTGATGTGACATGAACAGCTGGTGATGAGGAGGACTTCTCATGGTCCGATTGATCGTGTGTATTTTTTTTCCTAGGTGCGTTGGGAGGCTCTTCAGGCCCTCTGCTGCGCTCCTCCATCCGACGTGCTGAGCTGCGAGAGCTGGAGCAGCCTGCGCAGGAACCTCTGTGCAGCTCTGAGCGAGCCCGACCTCAGCGTGAGTCCTGAGCTGCCTCACCAGGAGCGCAGCGATCGCTCTCCCACAGATTCACATTTCACACATTTACCGAATGAATCAATAGTCATCTTGTCATCTTCATGGCTAATTTCAGACTTTGTAATCGATTTAAAAGGAACACAAAACACGCGTCCAGCCTGTGTAAATGAAGGGAACAAACACCATAACGCCAATGAATAATTGAAAAGATGATTGGAAACCACTCTCTCCACAAAGGCCCCAATTATTGTTGTTATATAATCCTGTACATATGTACATATCACCGGGCTTATGTATAGATAATTATTTTGTGTGTGTGTGTGCATGCTCTCCTCCTCTAATTCATCAGGATCATGTTCTGCAGTTCTTCGCTAAAAGCTTCTCCTCCTCTCCGCTGAACGTGACACGAGAGATCTACACAAGCCTGGGTAGGCCGCTCTCAAACACAACATCACGTGTGGGCGTCGCCGTCTGAGTAGACGCACAGTTTTATTTCATGCAGGATGCATTTTAAAGAGACAGCTCCTCTCGAATTAAAAAAAAAATCACAGATGAAGGTGAAACGTTTCCACACTCACTGCTTATATAACATGCAGACACCGGAGCGATGGACATGGAAGGTTTTAGTACCAAACAAATGTCTCTCAGAGCTTTAATGGGGGACAGTTTTCATGGGACTGTGTCGTTTTTACAGTCAGTGCTAAAAGGCATGATTTGACTTTAAGTTACTGTGTGTATGCTGCTTTATTATATGATTACTGATGTGACCTCAGAGCGGTGTCAAGCTTTATTTCTACTAAAGGACGTGTCTTGTAATGTGCAGCTAAAAGTGTGGAATCAAGTTTCCTCTCGCACAAGCTGAGCTTCCCGTCCGGCTCAGCTGTCGTCGACATCAACAGACCTGAGATCAGCCGTCTGCTCAAACAGGTATCACGTCTTTAAATGTTCAGTATTTCAGGTGCATCGACGTAGCGGCGTATTAAAGCGTGTGCACTGTTGCCTGCCTTGCCCTCAGATTCGATTGATGAATGACTTTCAAAAGGAGGTGACCACCTTCTGGATCCGCCACCCTGAGAAGTGAGTTTAAAAAAAACCCAAACATGTTGGAGCAGCGGCCCGGGATTTTAAATAGTGACAGCAGATCCCTGATGTTTGTTAAAGTCGCCCATCAGTCCAAATTTACACACCTGAGCATTTAGTGTGTGTGTGTGTGTCAGACGCGACAACTCTTTGCTTTTCATTTCGGAGCTCGGGGGAAACATCTACACGATAGAGACGTGTCTATTTTTACCACAGAGACTCGCAGATCTCTGCAACATTTTTGATATTTCAAGGGCGAATGATCTGTGTGAAGCCGTGTTGAAATGATTCCAGCAATAGTCGTACGAAGCTTTCACTGCATCTTCAGGATCTGAGTTAGTCTGCTGGATATGTCACAGCCCGACACTTCTGTCAATGATCAAATAAAACGTCTCTGCTGTGCTTGTCATTAGTAAGCATCCATGTTTGTTTGCACTCAGGAAGATATTGTCGCCTATTCGTTAAAGGCAGGGTGAGTCATTTCCTTCAGATTGTCTTTAGGTCCTGACAGACATTAATAACTCACGTTCTCTGAAAAACGGAACGAAGAAAATGTGTCAAATCTTCGACCAATGTGCGCCATGAGGTAGCAATCTGGTGATGAACCAATCACGGCTCCCTGTCTCCCTGCTTGTTCTCTGCCCCTTACGTGCACTATATGAGAAGATGAAAAGGGCCAGGCCTCAGTAAGTGGGATTTTAGGAGGCCCCGAGATGTCTGAGGCACCAGCCCAATGTCGCCTCTAGATAATCCAGCCTTGAGTCCGATTTTACAGGACTCTCTGTTCTTGTTCCAACACACATCCAAATCTCGTCGCCTTAGATTTCACTGATGGAATCGAGACAGTGGTGACGTAGACCTGTTTACCTTAAAGATAGATAGATAGATAGATAGATAGATACTTTATTGATCCCGAGGGAAATTCAAGATGTGCAGTAAGCTGTGGTTGAGTTTTCCCCTGATGATTTTCTCTCATTTCTTTATTTTATCAACAATCCTGGTTTATGTTCTGAACATTTGTCTTCTGTCTGCCCTGCCTTAGATACATGGAGGAAGTAATCGAGAGCACCTTCTCCCTGCTGTCCTTCCCTCATGAAAAGGGCTCGGACACAACCAGCCTGGAACCGGTTCACCTGCTGGCCTTGCTGGATGTTAAAGCCGCCTGGTTTAAAAAGTGGATGGTGTGTCTTTAAATTCAGACGTGTCTTTTTGTGTTATTATCTTTTTCTCGATGCTTGGGATGTTGCTCGGACAGTACACACTGTTCTCTCTCTTTCTCTCTCAGCATGGATACTACAGCAGGACTGTGGTTCTCAGACTCCTGGAGAGAAAATACAAGTCCCTGGTGAGTGATTCACTCGGTAATCGAAATCTCCCACTGACTCCGGAGTACTCCTGAAGAGTCCGGCACAACGACAACCCAGCAAGCACTGTCACTACAGACAACAGTTTGGATTATTTGCACATTATTAAAAGAAGAGTTGAACAGGAAAAAAGCGATTAATAATAAATGACATGTGCAGGTGAGGTAGAAACCACGAGGGCTTATCTCAAAACCTCCCCTAAAGAGATTAAAATAAAGTAACGATGATGAGGTTAAAAAAAAAAATGTTTTTTACTAGTTTAGTTTGGAGATTATTAGAACTACAAATGTACACATGTAGTCAGTCTTTCTGTTTTTGACTGTGTTCATCTTCACCCTGTGGTCAGAATAAAAGCAGAAACTTTTGATTTTGTTTAACTGAGGCCTGCGAGTAAATTCCTTCCTTGTCTGTTGACGTCTTCGAGGCAGTGAGAGGAGAAGAGCGTGTGAGAGTGTCAATTTGACATTTTAGAATTGATGATTTAATCCTGAACCTGCCTCTCAGCGCTCACTCTGACTTTAGGGAGGATTACGCAAACACTCTATCTGAAGTAAATGTCAATAACTCTTCCAAAATTACGCCTTTATAAACTACTCTTGCGTCAAAGTGCATTAATATTCCTTCAAGTGCTCGGATGTAAATTCAAAGAACAGTTCTGCTCGACGTTCGATTAGAAGAAGTTGCTTTAGCTTTCTAAATGACTCCTCCTCAGGTCGATTTGTTTTTTTCACAGCGGCTTCCATATTCAGCACACGGGTTCAGTAGTTCTCCTCCATCCAGTCAGACAGCGGCATTATTTCCACATGTTTGTATTTCAGATCGTAGCAGCCCTTCAGCAGTGCGTCCATTACAGCGAGTCGTGCGAACGTTTCACCAATGAGACGTCTGGTCCACAGTCAGAAGAGCAGCAGAACACGAGTAAGTCAAACGACCGTAAGGCCGCGGCGTCCCCTGCATCCCCGTCCTCACTCTGAGTTTCACTCCATGTGCTAAACGTCGGCCGTGACGCTGATTTGACGCGTCCTTGGAAACCGACAGAAAATGCACTCAGAGCTACAGTTAAAATCCCAGTGAGAAATGGAGGCTTCATTTGAGGCCTGTGGGGTTCAATGCATTTAGTTTTTTTCCATTCATTTAGTTTTCTTGTGTGTGCAGAAGTTGTAACAGCAAACATTAGTCTGTTAGATGAATGCAGAGAAAGTCTGAGTAAGAAGAAATGGAAAAGAAATGATGAAAGCCACTGATCGAGAAAAAGGGAAGTACGGGAGGTGGATCAGCTTTTGTTTACGCCTCTCATATCTCCTAAAAGTGTTTCGGTTGATTTCAGTCAGCCAAACGTTATTACAGGAACCTCACAAAGTATTTATATATGTTTTAATTTGAACTGAGTAACAAGCTACAAGAGGCTGCCAAACACTTTTCCTTCTTTTTTTAATGAAATGTTGTTAATCCAAAGCATTCATCATGACTTCATTGTTCATCTCTGCTCTTTTATTTTCTCAGCTTTTCAACTACTTCAAGGTCTTCCTCACATTCTTTTAACGTTGTATAAAACGGGAGATGTTTTTCACAGTGTGACTCGGGATACTTTTCTATGTTTTTCTCTGTCTCTGTTTCAGGCTCAGTCCAGAGGAGCGGAGGGCTTTACTCAGGAAAAGAGCTCCAGTACGCCTTCTTTGTCCACTCGCTGTGTGTCCTGGGGAAACTGCTCATCTACACTAACGGCAGAAAGCTGTTTCCCATCACAGTCAAGAATCGCAAAGGTAAAAAAAACCAACAAAATCTGAGCAATCTGTCCAACCCTCGGAGATAAAGGGAACACACAGATACTTTAATGATCACAGTGTTTTACCAGGAAATTACACATTTACAACAGGGAATCTCATATTGGAGTCTGATCATCTGAAACATGCTGCCACTCCCTCCTGTGCCGTTTTGATTCCCACCCCCCCTCCCCGTCAAAATCGATGATAAAAGTTACATAAGTGCTGTAGTGACACATTGGTAAATTATTAAGACTCATTGTTGAAACCATGTTTTATATAATCAGTCTTCCTCCTTGTAAGGGATGAGATAACGTGGGTCAGACCGGTTTATAGTGATGATGATTCCCTCTCTTTGGGTGGAGGCGTCTAGATTAGCGCCGCACCCATACGTGTAGTAGGTAGTAGTAGTAGTGTGTGTCATTTCCCAGGTTTCTATTGCAGTTTTGATTCATTTGTGTTTCATCCAAGGCTTCATTTCTTTATTTCTCCACAGCACAAAGTGATTTTTAAACTTCACTGAGAGAGAAAGCGTCTCACAGAACGATAAACTGACTCTAAGTGACACCTCTGTTTTCACACCTACACAGCCTCATTATCACTTTTAATTCACCTGAACTTTTCTCCAGCCACCCCCTCCTGTAAACTCTGAATTAGCTGACTGCTGTCTCCTTCCGAGCAGTACCTTCCTGTTTTACTGTCCGCCCTCAGACACCGACTTCTTTTGTTATCACTCTCTGTTTCAGATCCAGTCACCCTGACTGATATGGTTGTTCTCCTCATAAACATCATGTACCAACACCCTGAACCTGTGCACAGTGACACCTCACACGCAGGTGAGTCCCTGCACACTCACACACACACACACACACACACACACACACACACACACACACACACACACACACGGTAATTAATGTTCAACCAGTTTTGGCTTCCTTGTGGTTTTCTGTGATGACTCTGTGTCTTAAAATCTACACAGTCATGCTCTCTGTGAGTCAAACAAGTCCATCATTCTATATCTCCGAACCTTGTACCGACTCACCTGGAAGACCTTCCTTTATTGCGTCATTCAGTCATAGGATGTACACAACAACATTCTTGTGAGTAATCAATACTGTTCCCCACCCTGACTTTATATATTATATAATATTTTACCTGCAGTCTGGTGACAAACACTTGAATCACTGTCATTGTTACCAAATGAGCGCCAATGTTTGGCCTGAAGGCGGGGGTTTCTATTTCTGTGTTAAATGAACGAGGGGAACATTATCAAACAGACCTGTAGATCATCTTAGATGTATTTAGCCGTGGTCAAAAGTAATATACATCACAGACAATAGCTCAAACATGCTGGACCGGGACTCTGCAGTCTCTGGCATGCTGGACCAGGACTCTGCAGTCACTGGCATGCTGGACCAGGACTCTGCAGTCTCTGGCATGCTGGACCAGGACTCTGCAGTCACTGGCATGCCGGACCAGGACTCTGCAGTCTCTTACATGCTGGACCAGGACTCTGCAGTCACTGGCATGCTGGACCAGGACTCTGCAGTCTCTTACATGTTGGACCAGGACTCTGCAGTCACTGGCCCAAGTATTCTTCTTCACAGTGTTCCTTAAATTCTGCTAGAAAGCTCTGCCCACAAATACTTGACTCTGTATGAGGCATAAAGAAGTCATCTCCTGGACTCAAGTGTCCAACATCTATGTTCAGCTAAACCTCTCATCACACTGCCAGTTGGCGCTGGATGATATATAACTCTGCTGCTGTAATGAGATGTCACACATATGTATCACAGCTTCACAAACCTAAAAGAATTACTCTCACATGGTTGACACAATCAAAAGATATATCCACAAAATGATCAAGATGAATGAATCCTTGAAAATATGTGCTATCAATATCTCAAGGACCTGTACCTTCACAGAAGCCTTCATAACTACACGTTAAAAAGAAGCAGACCTCAAGCCCTGTGATTGGACTGCTGGGGAGGATCATATTTTTCCAGCCTTTTTTTAAAATAAGCAGAAGGGAGAACGAGAGGGCGCTGTTTATCCATGTTCGTGCTCTGGTTCTCAGTAAACTGGGTCAAAGCTTGATCCGAAAAGTCCAGTTGCCTTTTGGATCGAGCTTCGAGAACGCTTTTCTGTCTGCTTCAACTCCAACATCACACACTCCGTGTCAGTCAGTCAGAAATCACACCGCCAACAAGCGTTTTTTTTTCAAGGCAGAATACAGCTGAGCTCTGCGTACACGCCAACACAGCGGATGGTATGCTGCAGCTGCAGCACAGATTGAACGCAGAAGTATAATCCAGACTTTAGATGTTGGTTATTTGTGTGTGCTCAGACTCCCTGTCACCCAGCTGTCTGTCCTTGGAGGTGCTGTGGATGCTGTGTGAGAGGACCGAGTGTGCTGCAGAGTGTCTCTACCAGACCCCCGTCATAGAGACGCTGCTGAATCCAGTTATAGCTCTGCTCAACGGACAGCAGGTCACACACACACACACACACACACACACACACACACACACACACACACATGCACAGACACTTGCAGAATCCCCTTGTTAAGAGTTACTGAGTTCATGTCTAACTAAAGCAGCACAATCGTTTTTGTGTTTTTTTTTCATCTGACAGACTTTTAAAACTGTTTGAAATGTGTGTTTTGCTCTTTTGTCAGTTCTTTGTTGATTCTATTCATTTCATTTCATGTTTCATTATCTCACCACTCCTTCTGGGATTTTTGCTTTTGTTCTCTGTCACTCTGGTAATTTTCTCTTTGCTTTTTTTTTTTTTTTTTTTCAGGCCAAATTAAAATCTCCCGCAGCAACTCTGACGCTCATCGCTGATGTTCTGGCTCGCATCGCAAACACCGACACAGGATTGGCTCTCTTCTTATACGAGAAAAACCTTGTCGACGGTGAGAGGTGAGACAGCTTGACAGATTACACAGCCTCATTTAGTATCTCTGATTGCAGTGATTATATGACTTATTTTTATGACTTAGCAGGAATGTTTTGAAATATAACAAACCCTCCTGGTTCTGGACTGAGACTAGATTAGGCCTGAGGATGTGACTGGTTTGTCAGCCACGGTGATAAAATCTTGTGTTACGTAAGTTTCATCACAGCCAAAACTCTGAAACGTTCAGCTTCATTAAAGACTCGAAGGTCACTATGAACCCAAATAATTCAAATGGAGCTTTTTCTAACACTGCGTGTCTCTAGTCTGTCTACAAACCTCTCCGTCTTCTGCCTGCTCCACTTTTTAGAAAATGTGTGCTTCAGGACATCGTAAACAATAAGACATGGAGCGAGACAGCCCGAGCCCTTCCAGAGAGGGGGAAGGGCTCGGGAAAAAGTATTTGACAAAAAGGGTGCTTGAGTTCTGAAGTCAGGTTCTGAATTTCCATGTGCCGGTGCTCCAAAACACCTTTTATCTCACACACGAAGATCCCTCTCTTCCCGTCTCTAATGTGTCTGTGTTTCTTTTGTGTCTGTGTCTCCACTTCTTCACAGCAGAACCTGTCCTGCTCATGTCATTGTTCAGTTCACCCTGAGGCTGCTGGATAAGGAGCTGTCGGCACTAAGTGATTCCGACGCGTCCCGTGCGCTATGCGGAGCCTTTATCTTTGTGTGCAGGCAGATATACAACACCTGCGAGGGTTTGCAGCTCCTCCGACCGTACGGCCTCCACAGGGCCGTAGCAGCTGCCTGGAAGGAGGTACCCTGCACTTCACTTCTCAATAAAACACTGATGAAGCTTTCTTTTCATGACACTCAAAGTTTCCCCTCAACTTTTGATGTGATAATGAATGGATGGATCATTCACTGTAATCTTCATCGTTTTTATCGTCTTTGTCATCACAAAGTAATAAAATCAGACCGCCTGCAGTAGGACAGTCTAAACTGAAAACATAAACTGATAAACAAAACTGAAAATAACAACAGACACTGAGTAGAATATGATACTAAAACCAAAAACAACCATCCGGTCATGCTCCAGTGCAGGCGGAAAGGAAGTGTAAAAAAAAAAAAAAAGACAAGCAGTGCTTTTAACTTTTCATGTCTCAGCAACAGATTTCTGTAAATACAGCAAAACAATTCACCTCTATGCCTTTGTTATCTCATATGTTGCTGTGAAAGATTAACTTGTGGAGACATTGAGGCTGCCGCGTCGGACGTTTCCTCTCTCGCTTCCTGCCGACTTTACCCGCAGTGTGTTAAATATTAAAGATCAGTCTGTTTCCACTTTCTGCTGACTCTAATTCAAGCCCTAATCTTAATCTCTAAATTGCATTGTTATATAAGTTTAGCTGTATTTATTGACCGCCCTCCACCCACTATAAACAGACACAGATTGGTATCCAGTGTTTAAGGCTTAAAGGACTGGAATGATAACGTTGCCAGATGTTGTGTAATAGTTTTCACTTGTCAGATTTGTTAGTTTCCTTGTTTGTGTTGTTGTTTTTGTGTACGATGTTTCCTTATGTTAGGACTGCAGCTTCTCTTTACAGCAAGGATCAATCATAGATATGCAGGCAATGCAGCCTCTGCCGTCAGTGTGTGAATGTGTAGGTGTGACCTGCACTTGTTCAGAAGACTAGAAAAGCACTATTCAAGCCCAAGGCCGTTTATTATTTCAGGAATACTGAAAACAACCACTTGAAAGAATTCGTCATAAAATCCAATCACTTCAAAATGACCTGATATCAACTGGTACTGTGGAGCTTATTGTTATCTGTTATAGACACATACAGGTGACTTTTTAGAATCACGTCTTTGCCAACATGCGACATACAAACCAGTTTTTATTTTGGTCTTTTTCATTCAGACTGGACAGTGGACAGAGTAGGAAATCAGGAGAGAGAGAGAGAGAGAGAGAGAGAGAGAGAGAGAGAGAGAGTGGGGGATGACATGCGATGCAGGAGCCACAGGTCGTGGGGTGCCACCTGAAGTTTTTCCCTCAGTAACAGATTGTCAGTGCATTAATAACACGGGCTGTGCGAAGATTACCACTTTCCTCTTCAGTCATTCGCTGCTGTTACGGCTGCAGAAGTGAAAGTTGACACTTTCCCTTTGAATTCCAATAAGGGATTAAAACGTCTGGACTCGGTTTCAGTTTTGCTTGCATTCTTTATTTCTAGAGCAGCTCCTTGTCAGAGAGGATTTCAACCCCGGTGCCTGGAGCCGCTGCAGACATATCGTCCCAGGAGCTGCACAACATGTGAGGCCGTACACACACACACACACACACACACACACATGTACATTTCTGCCATTATTAGTCATAAAGTATTCAGTGATGACACAGCAGTTTTCCTGCTGATAGTCCAGGACGTTAACCCCTCATGGGTCCAGATTGAGTTTTGAATATTTATAACTCTTTTGACTTTGACTTTTCGCTCATCAGATCAGAGCTAAACACAGGCTTTAGACAAACCAGATAACAGCTTACATAAGGATGGACTAAGTTGACACCACTGTTAATCTTTCTCTAGCTGTAGGACGCAGTGCAGCACATGGCACCTGTTACATCAACCACCACGAGAACATACACACCTCATTGTTGTTGGACTGAAAAGCAACACAGCGTAAACTGCAGGGTAGATTAGATTAGCGAACTTTAGCGGGGAAACTCATTGGCACAACAAGTACACGACTAATAAACACCACTGAGTCTATTTTTAGACATCGTTTACGGCCAGGAGTCAGAAAAACACAACTGTACACACACATCACATGGACTCATACATGATTAAAAAATATTTGTTTTAACAGCTTCATTTGTTGAGATTTTATTCATTTGAAGGGCCTTTTCGACGGGACGCGCAGAAGGGAAGCTCACACAAACAAAAAGCAAAGACGCCTGTTGCGAGGTTGCGACGGGCGTCAGGAAAAATAGCTACATTTTGGACACGCCGTCTGTTTCTGTCTGTCTACGATTAAGTAGAAAGCTCTGATGTTTCTTGCTGTGGAGGAGACGTGCAGCAAAGAAGGAGAGGACGTGGGACTCATGCACGACAGGATTTAGGAGAGTTAACGCTCCTCCAGGAGCTGCAGCTGTATGACGTAAACACACCTGCTAATCAAAGTGTTGGACATTTTCTTTTTCAAACTAGATATTTCTGTCTGATGTCCCTGTACGTCTGTAAACTCGAGCTGGGGGGATGATGTTTCTAATCGTGAACTGATCCTCCCTCCTATTTGACCTCCCAGAGTGCTGTGCCCAAACTGCCTGCAAGAACGACAAGCGGGACCCTGCGCTGCGAAAGGCCCCCCTTCACCTGTCCTTAATGAGCCGAGTTTGCATGATAATCTTGAATACTGCCTCGCCGGAACAAACCAGATATAAAAAGAAGAACAGTGTTTTTCGATGTTCTGAGGAGCGTCACGTTGGATAAAAGCGGATGCTGAATTAATCGTAGAATTGTAGAACCGAAATATTTGCAGGGAGTTGGCAGAGACAAATTGTTCCAACAGGCTCCATAACAGTGCAGATGCACATTCGGTGTTCCTTGCGTTTGTGCGTTCATAATGTGTGCGTCTCCTTTTTCTTCTTCTTCTGTGGCGCAGGCTCGTCTGGGAGGAGACGTTGTTGGACAGCCTGCTGAACTTTGCTGCCACTCCTAAAGGCCTGTTGCTGCTCCAGCAGACGGGAGCCATCAACGAGTGCGTCTCCTACATGTTCTCTCGCTTCACTAAAAAACTCCAGGTACAAATACAGGGCTTCAAAGATGCAAAGTATTATTTATCCATATATGGTTTATTTGACAGACTTTGAATCCCTCACGAACAAATCAAGTTTAAATACGATAAAATGTAAAACTGTATTTCAGATGTAAATGTATCTCACATTTTGTAACAGCGCTGCACACCTTTTTTTCAGCCACCGTAGTATCATGATCCCAGTGAGTGTATCACCACATCCCTGGCTTCTATCAAATATTTCTGCACACGTATTCCTATGTTATTGCATTCTATAACATCCTGTGCTGCAGAAGAAAAAAAAATCCATCATCAACCTTACATTTATTCTGCTGGCCTCCATCATGAATATCCGTGTGTGTTTTATTAGACACTGTCACATTTCCTGAAGTCTATTTTGTATTCACACAAAGCCTCGAGGCTGTTACATGCTGCTACCCCCCCCCCCCCATACGTTGGATTTAATGCATTAATCTCCGGACCCTACATATGGCTTACATTCAGAGTGTTGTCCCTGATTCATATTTCAGTCACTCTCAGTCTTAGAGCAAATCTCACCAAATCCCCTCTGGGTTTAATTTACCGCCATTGTTTACACTCTGCCTTCATGACTTCTCTCATTTAGTGTTTCACTTTGATGATGGAATATAATTATGTGTTGTCTATTTTTAGTTGTGGCTTTGTGCTACACTCTCACATTCCTCGTCAGTGAGCTAAACTGCGCTACGTGAGGCCTTTGTCGGGATCGGAGCGGTGTCGTAGCACGCGTGCAGTGTCTACTCTTCTCCCTGGCGTTCAAACGAAAGCGTGTGCAGGCTTTATTCTGACCTCGACACGTGCGATATGAAGGCGTTCGTGTTTGCGTGTTCTTTCTGCAGGTGAGCCGCTGTGAGAAGTTTGGATACGGGGTGATGGTGACCCAGGTGGCGGCGACCGCTCCAGGGGTGGTGGCTTTGCACAGATCAGGTACTGGTGCATCCACTCGAGCAAACGATCACTGAACAGATGTGACGCTCCAGGCTTGCAAGTGGTTTTAGCCAAGTTGACGAAAAAAACCCAAAAACATGCATTTAGTAGAAATCTCTTATTGTAATGAACACTGAGCAAAATGAAAGGTTTACACTGGAGGATTAAAGAAATCTCCTCAGCGTTGTCCTGCTTGACCTTGACTTTTATCATCTGCATAAACAATCAATTTGCAAGACTGCAAGTGAGAAAATGAAGATTTGAGAGCATAATAATTTGATATACAGGGTAGATAAATAGAAGAACATTAAAAGTTACTCCATGTCATTCACCTCTCTCTCTCTCCCTCTATATCTCGACCTTTTTCTTCTCTGCCTGTTCTGTTGTTTGAACGTGCAGTATGAACCCGTGTGGATGACTTTGAGGCATTTCATCTTCCTGGCTCACATTGAAGTGATCGGCCTGGTGCTGTGTTTCAGGTTTGATCCGCGCTCTGGTGGTCGAGCTGTGGTCCGTTCTTGAGTGCGGCACTGAAGACGTGAGGGGGCTCCGTCCCAAACCGACACCCATGGACCCCATCGACAGGAGCTGCCTCAAGGTACTGTGTGTGATTTCACGGATTCAGCTCCATCAGGGCTGCAGGCACTTGTTACAACAACACTGTAAGTACAGGAGGATTTAAGCTCAGTCCTTTTCACACATGCTCTAAACTCCTGAACGTTTCCTCAAATGTTTGTGCTTGGGTTGCATGTGTGAATACAACAACTGATGCGTTTTTTTCTCCGTATTTAGAAAACCTTGTTGGGGGGGGGGTGACGTTACTATGGAAACAGTGTGTGATCTTCATGTCATGAAGTGGTGAAGAATTCATCTATTTACGTCATCTGTAAATACTTCCTTTTGTTTCCTGCTGGCTGAACGCTGAGTTTCGGCTGAAGTTTTATTTTCCGGTTCAGTCCAGGACAGTCTCAAACTTGGAGTGTGTGTGTGTGTGACGCTCGCCTCTGACAGGAGCCAAGTCTTCCTCTCAGTGAAGCTATCCAAGTGAATACAAACAGCCAGTGAAGTGTGACCTGTGCCCCGCCACTGGTGACTTTAAAGCTTCCTTATCAGTGGGTCAGCTGCCAGGTTACATACTTAGAGTCAGACCTTTAAGCCCATCCCTGAGTTTGTGTTTGAAAGAGATAAAATGTGAGGCTGGAAATGCGCAGGTTTGTTACTTTGACCTGCGTGAGACAAAACAAACTAAATATGCTGCGCAGGAACATTTTTCTTGGATGTTTTTTCGTGGCTTTTTCACCTTCTGTGTGTTGTGAATGTTGGATTCATTTGTACGCTTCGCAGACAGGCCGAGAAGACAAACATGCCAAAGTGTGTAATGGGCCTTTTGAAAATGATCAAACAGGCAGGAGCCAAGATGAGAGAGCAAAGATTTAAACCTGAGGAAAAACGCACCTTTATGTATTTCACAATCAGTGAATCATCGGGTTAAAAGCTTTTTTTAGTTTTTATTCAAATGAGAAGCGACTTTAATCTTCCTGATTGTTCCTCATTGTTTATCTTTGATTGCTCCACATTCACTTCATTATGTGACGAGAGCAGAAGGACTGTGTGGTGTGTTCAGTCTGCTTGCTGACCAGTATCTTTTTTATTCAATGTTCCCATTTTAATGGATTTTTTTAAATTGATCCCATCAGCCCCCTTGTACGTCTGAGTGATCTGATGTTAGAGCGCAGCAGGAGGCTTCACCTCCGGCCAGTTTGCAGATGTTTATACCGTGGGACCACTGCGCGTCCATCGATTGTACGTCAAGGGAAAGTCCTCTTAAAATTCTGTTGAATACAGATAAGAGCGACGTCCTTACGCCTGAATCTTAGCTTGAGCTTTCTTTTACATATCTGGCTCAAATCAGACATTTCAGTTTGTGTCTGGACACATTCCCTGGAGTTTAACACATGACTGCATGAAGCTGCTTTCACACATACAGTGCAGTCACTGCAGAACTTTTATCAGCCGGACCCCGAGCAAATGTCCGCCCCACCAGCCCTTCCTCTTGACAGAAGAAACGAACAAGGAACATTTCAGGGGGAGAGGAGCGCATGTGTGAAACCAGCTGTATCACCTGTATAATCTTCTATATGTAGCTCTTTACTGAGAGCATTTTTGAAGTGTTTTTCACTTCCTTCTTGTGCACTAAAACCAGTAATTCAAAGAAAATTCTCATTTTGTTGATTTACTTCTTTCTTGTTGTTGTGTCCCTGCAGTCCCTCCTGTCGTTGGTCAACCTGCTCTCCTCTTCTCACTCGGTGTGGGAGCTTCTTGGTGGGCAGCCTCTTGCCAACAAGAGTAAATACACTGTGAGAGAGATGCCAACTTCCATCCCGGTGAGTGTTTGTTCAGACATGCACTTCCTCTTTTCAGCCATTTGAGGGCATGTTTGCCCCTTTTATTTAGCCTTCAAACATCCACCGCCCCCACCACACGTCCTGCTTTTTTAAACTCACACTGCACTGATGCTCATTTCTCTCCGTGCTCATCATAAATACCCACACTGTTCACTTTTCACACCGTAACTTCTTCATTATTTGTCGTTGTACTCCGCAGGACATGATTGACAGGTTGGTTGCGGTGAATTCAGATGCAAAGATTCGTTCCCTCTTCCACTACGAGCAGTCGCACACATTCGGCCTGAGGTGAGTTAAGAGGAGCGTGGAAGCACGTCGCATGGGATTAACACCTGGGGCCGACACACGCACGCACCTCGGTTCTTATTGCTTTTACCAAGCTCTGAACGTCTGATGAAAGGATTTCTGTGGATAAGAGAGGGATGCGCTGGGCGGCGTGGCTGCATGTGTGTATTTTTACATTTATGGAGAACTGACATGATAACAAGCAATAAGGCCGGTGAAGGGATTGAAGACCATGTATTTGATCGGGTGTATCTTTTTAGCCTGTCAGTGATGTCATCAAGTCAGGTTTTGAAGAAGCGACTTAAAGCAGGCAGACCAAAGAGCCTCCGTTTAAATTATTTCCATTTAAGTTTGGCAGACAGTTGTAAGATAGCTGAAGGGTGGTCAGGTTAGGGTAAAGGTAGTGCTGCATGCGCAGAGGCTCAGTCCTTAATGCAGCAGCCCCGGGTTCATGTCCAGTCCAGGGTTCACGTCCAGTCCTGGGTTCACGTCCAGCCCTGGGTTCACGTCCAGCCCTGGGTTCACGTCCAGCCCTGGGTTCACGTCCAGCCCTTGGCCCTTTGCTCTTCTCTGCTAACCTGTGTCTGTTTTAACCCTTAATGGAAAAGATGAAGAACAAAACTCTTTAAATGAAAGAAATCAGGAGATAGCGTCCTTCAGTGAATGATGATTTATGAAATACTGAACAAGCGTTTTTTTTTTTTTTTTTTTCATTTAGCCGAGATGTCAGCAGCTCAAAAATAAATCCACATCTGCTTTTGGCTTATTTTCATGAATACGTCTTTATAACTTAGATGCTAATTTAGCATTACCTGAAGTGAACTGTGTGCCAAAAATAGTTTTTAAAAGAAGTTTTTTTTTAGCTTCTATGCACAAAAAAAAACAGTGGCCAGAACAAGACCTCTTCAACACCGAGTGTACCTCCTCTTTGGTCCTTAGGGGGCGCCAAAATCAACCTTACCGTACAGCGGTTTCAAAAGTAGTTTGTAATTAATGAGTGGAAGAGGACTTACTTCTTTTCTTTCTTTTTTAATTTGCTTAAAAATACGTTTAAGAGAGCTATACAGCGTTCATGCCGAGGATTGTATTCCTTCTTTCACACACGGGTGTGTTCGGCTGTGTGTGTGTGTGTGTGTGTGTTTCAAGTTCTAGTTGCTGCTGTGAATTCCTTTGCCATCTCCGAGGCTCTCTGAATCACAATAGCTCCGACTTGTTTGGAGCCGTTCTGACTCACACTCGCTCAGTCTGTGCCTGTCAGTCAGCCCACTCCCATTACCATCCAGAAGCAAAGTGAAAGGAACAAGATGCTCTGTTTGTTTACCGTCCACACTGATGCATTAACTGACACACCGCGTGCCTCTCGAGTGCGCCGGGTTGAGTGTGCGAAACAAAGAGGAGCCGATAAGCTCAGGCTCGTTTTGAGCTGTTTGTGTATTTCCTTCAAAACCAACTACTGAGTTTATCTCCTCTCGCCATCATTTACCTTTCAGTTGATGCTTTAGTGATACACACAGTCTGACATCCAGGGGTCCCTACAATAGACTGTCGAAGACCCGCCCCTTCCGCTAGACTCCCATGGGACCTCTGAGATCGTAAAACATGTATGGGTCTCACTGCAGATACTATAATTATTTGCTGGTCTCAGTCGTTATATGCCCCGAATTAGCAATACTGTGTGTTGTTTGTCAATTTAAATGTGTTTAAAAGTGTGTGCGACTTTTGTGCAATTGTTCAGTTTAAAGCTGTCGAGAAAACACGACAAGAAAGACTACATGTTGCTGATGTGACGTCACGTCATCAAACTTTCTCACAGGGTCGATCTAACTCTACGCTCCTCATGTCCAGACTTGTAACGGTTTTCACCTCTCTCCATGCTATCGCGCTCTCATTGGGAGAAAGCGGTGAAGTCGAGCAGCGAAATCGCCGTGTCTGTACCACCAGCGTACTGAGTGTACGCTGAAGTGTTGCATCGAGAGCGGCGAAGTGCCGTCGTCCACAAAGCGGCTTCACACAAAACCTACCATTATCAAACTTCTTCGGAATAAATTGTAGTTTTTGTTTTTTTTTGCATGAAAATTTATCTTTAAAAAAAAATAAAATAAAATTGAAGGTCCCGGAAAAATAGAAAAGCCGGACTTCGCCAGTCTATTCACAGCCTTCTCATGACCAACACAGGCTCCAGCTAAATGACACTTTTCCCTTTTTAGTCCATTTTCTGATTATCCAGCCTGCAGAGTGTACTTAGCTGTAGTGCTTTATTGATCCCAGAGGGGGAAATTGAATCAGTGCAGCAGCTACTTAATACAAGGACAGTGTACTCATTAATAAAGGATGTGTCAATGGAAGTGTATGAGTCAAGCAGCACACATGCAGGGAGCACAGCAGACAGAAACGGTGAAGAAAGGTTCTGTGTATGTTGTCATTGAAGAAGCAGAGCGGGATATTAACGTGCATGAAGAGGTCCAAATGTTGCATCCACTTGACACTGAACACATGTTTACTGCATTTTATGTTTCATAATAACAGATAAAAAAAGGGGCAGAAATATCAGGCAACATATGTAAAAAAAAACACCCTATTAATAACAGGTTATCAGTATCATCAAAAGAAATGATATTCACAGCCAACAAGTCAGATTTTCTTTGCTGCACGTTTGGTCTCCACCGTCCTCTTCGATCACGTTTAGTTCTTTAAACATCGG
This sequence comes from Symphodus melops, assembly GCF_947650265.1. Taxonomy (NCBI): domain Eukaryota; kingdom Metazoa; phylum Chordata; class Actinopteri; order Labriformes; family Labridae; genus Symphodus; species Symphodus melops. The sequence goes on from NC_136691.1 coordinate 3,014,651, forward strand.
AGATCTGCAGATTCAGGGAGTCACGTGACTGGAAGCAGCCACTATTTAAAATCTATACATTGATATTTTAAGATCGTATGTGTAGCCACTTTAAGTATTTATTCTCAGCCTGAATGGTGGCAGTCGTCAGTGATTAAAGCTTGGGACATCTGAAACTTATCCGACACATGCACCTTTTTAAATCATGCCTCTTATATTAAGTGCTGTGGGAGGTCGATTATTTAACTTCCTGAAGTTGCATTGGCCTTTTGTATTTCCTGTAGAGGAGCGCCCCCTGCTGCTTTGTCGTCCGTACGACTCTGCAGTGAAAAAAGGCCACACAGACCAGTTAAACCTTTTCACCTCACAGGTAATAATTTACATGAAACATGTGCTTTTAATACGCTCGAGCTGAATGTCCTGAATGTCTATCTTCAATCTTCCTGTGAAAAATTACATAAAAAAAAAAAAAAAAAAAAGATTTGATCACAACGCTTTAATATAAAGAGGAACATTTTTCCACCTTCATTTATTTTTCCGACTGTCTGAAGAAAGAAACTTTTGCTTCAAGGCAGATTAAGCAGATTAAAATGCTTCATTGTTACCAAAAGTTTAATAATCTTCCAAACAGTATTGACCGCACGCTGTTTTTTTTTTTTTTCAGGGTCAAACATTCACATTTGCCTTTTTTAAAATAATCTAACCCTGATAATAAAGATGAGTTTACCTTCCTGCTCTCTCACGAAGCAGCATGCCACGCTAGCTTTGACACAGGATGATTTGTACGAAACAGAGTGACATGTAAAGTTTTGAAGTTTGATTTTCTTAATCTGCTATGTACAGATTATATTTCAGTGTCTTCCACTGAGACTGAGAGTTTGTTAGAAATGTAATCATGCTGACAAGCTGGCAGCTTGCCTCCTGTTTAATTAAGAGCCTCTTTGTACTTTGTGTACACATTATAAATATGTCATGATGAAATGTCGGCACAAAAATCACAGCTCGAAAAAAAACAACAAGATGTTGATATTTTGTTCTGAGCTCAATCCTAACTACAAAAAACAAATCCAGATTGTATTCAGAGTGTTTTCACGGTCGTCCTTGTGTTGATTTAAATACATGTCGGTGTGAGTTTAAAACCTTTCTTTTATTATTGATGGTCTTTTAGTGAAGCTACACTTGTGTAAGAGATCGTAACTCGTCTTCAGCAGAGGTCAATGGCTGGCAGACAGGGCGCAAAAGGCCTAGTGGTTACATCGCACCCCACGTAGTGCGACCTGGGTTCAAGTCCGATCTGTGCCTTCCTCCTCCTCTCTCCCCCTGACTTCCTTTTCTGTCCACTGTCCTGTCAGATACCAGCCGCAGGTGTACAGCTGTTCGATCTCAGCATCTATCAGGACAAGTTTTCAAACTCAGCCTCGGACTGCACCGTCTCAACTTTTGATCCCTCAGAGGCTTCACGCCTTTCCTGAAATATTCATTTCATGTTTAATCACCACTGTCAAGCAAACACTGACGTTTACCCCCCTGACATAAAAAAAAGGCACGAGAAGAAGAAGCCACAGTTTCCAGCCCTCTTGATCTCCACAAGCTAATGAGAGCCAAACTCCCTCAGCCCTTTCCCCGCCCGCTGAAAGCCTCTTTGTTTTCATGGCAACCGGCAGCTCGTTCCCCACTGTTTCTCACCTCCTGTCTGAATTGTTTGGATGCCTTTATTCCCCTCTCTCAGCTGCTGACGGCTCCGAAACATGTCAAGTGTGTGCTGGTGCAGAACTTCACACATGATTTGATTTGATTTTGTTCTGTGTCAGCAGCCAAATCTCCTCTAAGCACTTACAGACATTATTATGAATGTGGTCACTGCTGTTCTAAAAAAATAAAAATAAAACAGCAATGACACAAGGAAGGAAACACACAGAAAATATCTAGTTAGCTCTGACAGCCTCCGGGCGAAGGATGAGCTAAAAGCTGTCATGGTCTTTATTGTAGAAGCAGTTTGTAGAGAGGTTCTCAGTTCAGCATGTACATGACGTGACATGTGTGACTTCAAACAGGTGCAATACAACGACTCGCCTTCAGTGCTCAACCACTCGATCACACACTAGACTCCTATCAGCCCAGTTATACATGTAACCGGATTTATAATCATCTAACCAGAGAGTGCCAGCTGCTAGTTTATTTATTTTATTACAAACATGTAGAAACAAAAAGAGAGAAGAAAGCAAAATAAAAATAAATATATATATATATATATATATATATATATATATATACACACACACACAAACAATAAATGAGATCATACAAAACAAGCTCTCAAATACTTCCTGTATAAATGTAGACGTCCAAAGAGGAGTGGGAAGAAGTTTAAACTCATTTAATCCCACACCTTCTCCATTCATTCATACATGTTCTATTAATCGGCCTTTTTAATTTAATTGTATGTTTTTTTATGAAATATAAGAGGATTTTACATGTCTGCATTGGCTTCATTTTCAACACCACATGTTGCGACTTGGTATTGAACCAGGTCGCAGACAACGTAGGATGTGCTATCGATGCAGGCTACATAAACAGTCTGACAGCTGAAACAGGATGCATGTAGTCGGTGTCTTTTAAAGGAAATCCTTTAAAGTGTTAATCTCATGATCTGCCGGGCAGCGTCCAGGAAACCTCTTTGGGTTCTGGGCGGGGAGAATGGTTGCTAAGCTGGAAGTCATAGGGAGTGACGGAAAGGGGCTACCAGGAGTGGAGCCTGCGGTTTCATTTGTTGGGAGACCTCTCCCGGCCCGGACGCAGAAATGATTGACAGGTTGATAGCTTTTCCTCGTTCTTGTTGAGAAAAGTAAGTGGCTTGAAGTAGCATTCACGTTGACTCTAACCAGTCAGAACAGGAAGTGGAAATGTCTGTTCCACACATGTAAATAGATATAAATGATCCTGCAGGCGATATGTGCAGGTAAATAAGAGTGACGTTTACTTTGCCTCTAACTCAGGTTCACTTGTCTTCGTCTGACATCTCCCCACGCAGATTCATCTCAACAGGAAGAGATTAAGGAGACTTCAAACAAAAGACTTCATAAAGTTTGTAACGTGACAGATGTTAAGCGCCCGGCCTTGTATCCATAATGACGCTTTAAAATGTCCCCGTGGTAGAGTTAATTATTTCTAATTAATGTTGATCAATGCAAAGCCTTCCGCCTTTTCCTTTGCAACCTGGATGGATGCAAGTCGTAAAGAGTTGTGAAGCTAACACTTTATCCCTTTTGGTAATACAAAGGTAATTCTCCTGAAA
>NC_136691.1:3018124-3169045 GCF_947650265.1 Symphodus melops
TTTTCACAAACCCTACTTATTAACTTGCATTGCATAAGGCCCGCCTTCTTGATGATTGGCGGCTGTGAATGCTTCATGGTTTAAAGTAACTTTCTGATGGTTTAGTGAAATGAAAGGTGAGTAGCTTGGTTGTAAGAACCTTCAGGTAACCAGAGGCAACACGTTCAGAGGACAGCCAGGCCTCTTATTGGACAGTCAGTCTCCACCTCAGTCTATCGTAGAAACCAATCAAGGAGACAAACTGGAAGGTGAGGGAAAAGGTTCCCCGCTGCTTTGTTTCCAACAGTGAGAGGTCAAAAGGCCTGACAGACTCTCAGCCTCTCACTGTGCCGCTGACAGCACGAGTGAGTCGAGCTGTCAGTCAAACAGAAAACCAAAGCTACTGCCCAGCAACGTGGGGAACAGAGGCGGCTGTTTAGAAAAAGAGAGAGAGATGGTGTGTCACGAGGATAAAAACAGCAAACAACATGCAGAGGCGAGCGCAGAGGAAATGGAAGTGACATTTAGCGCAACGCACGAAGGAGGCGCCGCTCAAACGTTTCAAAATAACGCTTACATTTCTGTGCTTTCCACTGACGGTTAAGCTTCATGGTGGAAAATTGGTGGGAAGGTAATAGCCGTGATGGTGAAGAAGGATAAAATGTTGTCCAACGTAAAAGTGCCTATAATCACAGTAATAATAAACGACACACGTTCAAAGTAGAAACTGAATCTAGGCTGATTTGTTTTTTTACATCCATCCGTCCGTTTTCTGCTGCTTATCCGGGGCCAGGTCTAAGAAGAGACGCCCTGACTTCCCTCGCCCCAGACACTTCCTCCAGCTCTCCCAGTGGGACGTTCCCAATACAGCCGGGAGACATAGTCTCTCCAGTGTGTCCTGGGTCGACCCTGAGGACTCCTCCCGGAGGGACATGCCCGGAACACCTCCCTAGGGAGGCGTCCAGGGGGCATCCGGAACCATCTCAGCTGACTCCTCTCGATGTGGAGGAGCAGCGGCTCGACTCCGAGCTCCTTCCTGGTGACCGAGCTCTAAGGTGCGCATAGCCACCCTACGGAGGAATCCCATTTCAGCCTCTTGTATCCGGGATCTCGTTCTTTCGGTTAAAGCTCATGACCATAGGTGAGGGTAGGAACGAAGATCGACCGGTAAATCGAGAGCCTGGCCTTTCGGCTTTCTGTCCCTGCTCTTGGTGATTTGATAAAAGTCCACCTGGTATCTCTGCAGGCTTAATGACGAGTCCTCTTAGATGGATACCTGTTCAAAAGAACATTTCCGCTAAATGAGGAGCGGGGTTAGGAGAGCGGAGCAGGTCGACACTCAACGATCAGCAGATCGTTTTGATGGTTGCTGCACACAGGTGTCGCACACGCGGGACCTTTCTAATGAGCACTTATATGCTTTTTATGTTGGAGGAAATGTGGAGAGCAGCTGGCGGAGGCTTTCCATATATTTTGGAGCTGCCAGAGTAGTCAGCCGTTACCAGCTGGCAGGAGGTAACACAGGCCTCCCAGAACATTTCAGCCACAGGACTGACTGTTTTTTCTCTTCCACATATTGACTATCTGGCAGCACGATACATTTCTATCATGAATATTATTAGCTTTCAGCAAAAAAAAGCGTTGCTACTAAAATGGCTACAGAGCAGCCTTAAGCAAAGACTGTTTTCTTATTGGATGACTACTGAACCTCTCCGGGTCCTCTTGTGCTCGTCTGTCTCTGTGTAGACTTTTTCTGGGCAGGCAGGTCACGATGCTCAAAGTCCGCTGTGGAATTTGATGGCGGACCGAACAACCCAGACCTTCGCAGCAACCCTAGTTTCTGCAGCTGTATCGTTAATATGCGCAGGGTCGATGAAAGGGTGGAAGGTAAACTCCTCACCACATCCGTCCTGTGATTGACTGACGACAAGTCGAGGGCTTCCCCGCCTCTCACCCTGTGATCAGCTCCAGCCCACTCTTAACCCCAAACATGTAGCGGTGGTACTGATAAAGCATGAGTGGACGCTCTGGTACCCGAACCCCCATGAGGCGGAGGGGAAAGTTGACTTTGGACTACTGGTTGTCGTAATAATTTTCTTGTATTCGCAATTAAACTCCTGCTCACTGTCTTGAGTGCACACATACATCGGGTGAAGCGCTTCATGGTGCAATAAAGACGGCGTCACCTCATCCTCTCTCTCTCTTTCTTGTCGCTGCTCTGGGTTGAAACATGAAATGGAGATTGTGTGTTTGAAACACGTGGTATCGAATCATCACGGTGAAATTGGATATTTGGACTTTATCTGGCATGGTTAGTCACCACCTCACCTTCGGAAGTTTCCTTTTATTCCAATTACCCGAGAAAACAAGTTTCCATTAAATCAGCGAGCAGTCGTCGCGGCGAAGTGAAAAAAGCCCCCGATGCTTAATCAAAAGAGTTTCACAGGCCTTTCTTCTCTACAGGTATTGAGTCATACAAAACCCAGTTAAAACACCGAATCTGAAAATGCTGCAGGAGCCTAACAGCCTGCGTGAGCCCGGTGTCATTACCAGCTATTGAAAATGAGCCGTGAAGCTTTCCCCGAGGCCTCCTACTTAACAAAGCTTACAATTGGCAGCAGTGAGCTGGTGGGGAAACACTCTGTTGACTGATCCAGCTATTCAAATGGAGACTTTGTCTTTGTCTGCAGGTTCTAGCCCGCTGTGCCGCGTGTACCACATTAAAGTCTGAGCTGCTCTGTGCTGCTGTATCTCAGAATGCCAGTCCTCATTGATGATGTGTGTGTGTGTGTGTGTGTGTGTGTGTTTCTGCAGACTGCTCAGTGTGCTCTGCTCTAATCTGGACTCCTTCCTGCTGCTGGAGAGCCAGTACAACATCTGCTCCATGCTGCTGCAGAGTCAGAGGGAGGACGTCACTGCTGAGCCGGACTCCAGCGAGGGGTAAGGACGGACAAGTTGAAAAATAAAAAAATGCACGCTTGGAAAATAAAACACAATTTAACAAGTCGATGACTTTAGAAAATCATTGTCTGTTTAGTTTTTTGTTATTCACTGAGATTAGTTTTCCAGCCTTTCTAACATGCAGAAACAAATCACTTCACATCATTTTTTCGGGGCTTTATTTGAGAGACAGGACAGTGGATAAAGTTGGAGATCAGAGAGAGAGAGAGACATAGAGCGAGAGAGAGAGACAGAGAGAGAGCGAGAGAGAGAGAGAGAGGGGGGAATGACATGCAGGAAAAGAGCCACAGGGTGAATTCAAACGAGTGCAGCCTCCGTACATGAGGTGCGCACACTAACCGCTGAGCCACCAGCCTCATTATTTCATTGCATTAATATTCTGCAATAAACCTCTGAACAGAAAGAAACTCAAAGTTATTGTTGTGATTCAAACTTCAAGTTGGATCGTCTTTCATGCTGACAGAGAAATTAAGCTGAAGCTTTTTTTGAATGGATTAAAATGGAGTTATTGAGAGACGAGCTAATGGCTCGTGTTTTCATGGGATTAGTCAACAACAAAGAAGAAAAACAAAGGCTTTTAGCAGACGTTTCATTTAATTACATTTAATTTGTTTGGAAACGGAGACTTACTTTGGTAAGTAAATCTTTCTTTGACGGTTTTTAAATGTTCAGAGAAAAAGTTTGGAAGAGTAATCATCACTGTCAGCTTTGTTTTAGTTTTATACGCAGACTCAGCTGTCGAATTCAAACTCTCAAAGCAGGAGGAAAGAAAGAAAGAAAGAAAGCTTGTGTTTTTACAAGTCACATGCTTCAAAGTTTTTGCATCTTACCAATATCTCCGTTAAGCGTCTGGATGTTGCTTTTCTCAAACTGTCACGACTAAAATCAGGGACAGATACATCAGAATGGCTTTATATTGTCAAGAACATTTAGAAAAAAAAGAGTTAACATGGGAAACAAGGCTAAAGTAACAAGTACTTAAATAAAATAAAACAATCAGTCTGAATCTTTCTTCATTGTTGCTCACAGGATTTATTGATTCTTGGATTTGTTTTAAACTAAATGATCTTAAATGATCAGGTTCTTGTGGGGAGAAAATGGGACACAGGTGTTTAAAATGTGTGAATTGTGAGCCGGGCGTTGGCTTAGCGGTGAGGCATGCACCCCGTGTACAGAGCCTACGGTCCTTGAAGTGGACGTGGTCTGGTTGAAATCCGGTCTGAGGCTTCCTGCACGTGGTTTACTCGATCCACCGTCCTGTTTGATTTCTCCGATCTGAACTTCTCTGACTTGACTTCAGGTTGAGGATGGGGTCAGCTGTACTTCCATCACGCTCTCTTATTTAAGTCCAAACAGATGCGGTCTGCTTCCAGGACTTGGAATTGGCCTTCGCAGATTTACTAGAAAGGAAAGTTTGAGGCAGTTAGACTGACGGCGAATTTATCAGACGTTTTTAAGAGTTTCCACGTCGAGCGCACTCAACATGCACACAGTCATATTCTCTCCCTCGCTCTCTCGCTTCAGCCGAGGCCTTTCTGCTCCTCTCTACATCACGCTGATATGACAGAACACTTTCAAATGTAATCATTGCTCAGGATGAGAAATTGTTTGTTTGTTTTCATTGTCACAAATAAAAATGGAATAAAGCCGAGCGAGTGAGTGAAAAAGGCCAATTCTGAAAGTGGCTATTCAAAAGGCCCTCTCTCCTGGTAATGGCTGCCAGAGCTGTGAGGATGGAAATGGCCCTGAAATGCCAACTCACATTGCATTTAGGAGAAAGATGACGTGTTCATTTATTCTCCCTGTCCTAACCGCTCTGCTCCTCACGTCCCACTGTCATCACACACATCATCGTATCATTCCTCCTCGTCTTTTCACTTCAACGTTTCTCACATCGGACTTTTTCTTTTATTTCCCAGTTTTTCTCTTTTTGTGCTCTGGTGTTTAAAAAAAAATAAATCATTGAAACCATGACACCCCCTTAAATCCAAAAGTACTTTAATGGAGATCAGCGTGTTTTATTCAAAGCCCAGCCGTTTAAGCTCTCATTGATTTAACTCTTTCTGTTTTATGTACGAAGATGACACTTTGTGAAAAACAAGCTCTTGGTAAAAACCATTGTTTAAAACAAGTAGTCCCCTTTATTACCAATGTTCAAGCTGAAAGTGCTTCAGCTCAAAGAAGGATCCACCAACGGCGACACCCTCGGACCCTGAAGCGACGTAGAGTATTCTCTGATCTGATCTTACAGCAGGGACGCTTCAAACTCGTCACGACGTCTTTTAGAAGACGCTCAAAGAAAGTTATCTGAGCTCGGATTCATTGGGGAACTTTTGATGCTGTTGGTTAATTGGTTGGTTTTATTGATTTCCTTTGCTCAGTCTGTTAAAAAGAAAAAAAAGATGGCACCCACAAAAAAAGACGTGTGTTATATTTCTCAGAGCTTTTGTCTTCATGAAACTCCAAAAAGATATTTATTGAGATTAAAGCAGAACGACTAGAAAAACAAGCTCTTTGACATAACCTTCTCAGAGTACCTTTACATGTATGGCAGCCTATTAGGGACATTTGAGGGAAAGGAAACAAAATACTCAACAATTTATTTTAAAAAATCCCAAAGTCTTGGAGACTTTTGTGAAGTGTGTTCTCACTGTGTGTTTTCTGCACACCCAGCTCATTATCATTTTAAAACAGGAACTGAAATCACATAAAGATGAGATGGAACTTTAACAAGTCTCAGAGAATTAAACTCAGAAGTAAAAGAAACGTTTTTTTAACATTTTAATTTCTCTGAAATAAATGGATTCATTAAATAAGTCAAAGGTTATATTTTCCTTTTAAAATGTTCACAGAAATGATTTAGATTTGCACAAAAAATGTCTGAAGCTCAAGTACCCACAAAAGTCCCTTTTTCGGCCGTCGTATCTGTTCATGTTTCTGATGTGCCCGTTAAACAAGAAGTTACATCTTTGGACTCGTGAGTGACGTTTGTCTGATCCCGTCTCCCTGTTCTGCGTCACCTTCTCAGGGAGTTCATCGTAGACAGTCTGTCCGTGGAGAGGAATCACATTCTGGTCCGTGTCGGCGTGGTGGGAGGTCCGTCTGAGAGGACGCTCCCTCCTCGGGCTCTGCAAGAGGTCAGCTGTTCTCTTCTTCTTCTTTCATCTCTGAGTGTATTCATCCGATCTTAGTCCCAAATATCTCATACTTATTAAACGCCACATTCACCCGCCAGTCCAGATAAACATGACATCACAAGATGTTCCAGGTGGAACCAACTGCTTGTAAAAATGGCTGTCAATGCAGAGAGCATCATTTTCTACCAACCAATATAACATCAACAGTTCTGTCAGGCGGTGGTGCACACATATTATGCCCCCATCTTTAAGTGAAATGGTATCTTCTTAAGTGTCATAAATAGCTTTGAACCCACGTCACTGTTTATTGGATATTTGTCCTTTAAAGGTAGAGTCAGCAGCTTTTTCCTAAAAAAAAATAAAATAAAGACTAGTGACCAAAGTGATGCTGCTCAATCATCTCGGATCGGCCATGTTGGAGCCCCAAATGTACTAAAACCCAAAATGTTGTAGCTGGTCGATAATGTAACAAAATACTGAGCCCAAAACATTTTACATGATTATTATTATGTTATTACATTTTAGGTTCAGGTTACAGGATAACTCCACAAACCAGATGGTCTGTTTCTATGTTCAGTTTGTGCTTCATGTTCTGTGTGAAGCCTGCAGCCTCTCTCACCCAGCGTGTTTTGGGACAGATAACAATTATTTAGCTGTTGTTTACACCGCAACAAAACAAGACGCTCATTGACTCTGAGGTCAAGGAAAGGGTGCGAGCCAGATTTCTAAAAGTGGGAGTGTAAATGAGTTCAGTAAAGGGTTTCCTTCATGTTGCACCAGACGGCTTATTTTAAAAAAAAAACACTCTGATTTATTTGGAATACAGAGAGGAGGAAGCTGTTTACTGTTCGAGATCATAAGAATTCATAAAATAAATGGAAAACATCATTTTCCCCTCTGGGGAGAAATGATGAGAAATAATCATGTTAAATGCAAAATATGAAGAAAATAAAATGTGCCTTATGTATATATATATATATATATATATATAGATACACACTGTGGAGTAATGGCCTCCTAAAGTCAGCTTGTTGTTGTTTCGCTCCAACGTGGGGTGAGGACAGAGTCAGCCCCGCCCACTCATGGATGCTGTTTTTGATGTCAGAGTGTCGTCGCAAGAGGTCAACGAAAGGACAACAATCAGACTTTCCAAACTAAAGAAAAAACTCTCAGTGGGATAAAAAGACAATCGTATAACAACGGGAACAACTTCAAGGTGCGCGTCGGGTTTTTAAAATTGATCACAGAATCTTATTTAAGATGTTTATTAGCACTCGTCTGCTGCTGCCTCGCAGAACGCTGGTAGTGAAGCTGGACAGGAGCAGGGCGGTGTGGGGGGGTCAACTCCCCCCGATGAAGGAGGTGTGTCTGAGGAGTTATTTTTTGAGCCTTTATTTCAAAGACAGGAAAGTGAATAAGGCCATAAACTGGGGAAAGAGAGAGAGAGAGAGAGAGGGGAGCCACAGGTGGGATCTGTACCCTCTGTACATGGGGGGCACGCACTAACCACGAGGCTATCGACTCCCCGGAGAGAACGTTGGTTTCATTCTGAAAACTGCGATTATTGTTAAAACAAAAATTTAAAAAAGTACTGTCTACAAGAAGATCTAATCCTTTCTGGCTGCAGCTGATATTTAGATATTTAGAAGACTCTAAAGAGACGTTTTTATAAAAATAATATATTATGCACATCTGTACATAAAATCTCATTCAAGACATTATGATCATACAGTCAATCCTTGGCAGCGTGCAGGAACGCAGCTACCAAGGTCATGATCCTGATCATCAAGTGGAACTATGACGTGAAAAAGAAGAGAAATTGAATGATATCCCGTTTTTATATTCACGTTTTGTTTTAAAGGGCAAATGAAGACGTGTTTTAGCAGCCCACATGTCATAGAACTGAAGAGAAATAACGTCAAACGATTTTATATTTTCACTGCTATCCACATGAATTCTATTGATGACACAAAGAACCGTGGTAAAGACCATAATGTTGGAAGTGAAAATTCATAAAACCAGCTTCAAAAGGTAGAATGAATGAATTCTTTCTTTCTTTTATTGTCAGTATTTCCTTCAAGGATGAGCGTCTAAATCCAAATACCTCAAATCATGTTGAATGCAGAATAATCAGCTCATGCGGTGAGTCCCAGAGGATGCTACACAATCACCAGAGCTTTACCCACACGGAGGTGATCCTGCACTGTCACCTGAGTGGCACACTCAAACACCAGCAGGGATTATCATGAGCAGATTGCACAGACAATTGGATAAAGAGGCCTGCTCCCCAAAGCCCGTCAACATTTAGAGCACATTATTCTTCTGCAGCATGCTGAGCTATGACTCTTCAAATGTGAGATAGGACGAGCGTGATGAGTCTGCGACAAAGAAAGGAAGCAAGCGAGGGGGGAACGGAAAGATTCAAGGCATGACAATACGACTAAACGCAACTTGATCAGTTTGGCATGTTCACTCTTGAATTGCTCCACCTTGATCACTTAGGTGATCTTAAGTGACGTCATCAGAGGCGCTGCTTGTCAACAGTTAAGGCAGGCAACTGCCTGGGGGCCCCAGACCATTAGGGGGCCCCTGAGGGCTCACAAACTTTCAACCAAAGCAAAGGCCCACAAAGTACACATTTTGCAACGACTGTCGGAAACCTCCCTGAGGGCGCCCCACCTGACTTCACTAACTCTCGTTGTCTTCACTTTGAAGACCAAAGGAAAAACGAGAGGGAATCTGGCAGAACGCAGGAGGGGCCCAAAATGATTTCCGCATAGGGCCCCACCAGACTTTAGAATCGCCGCTGAATGTCTTCGGACTATTTTAAAGGGATAATTTGTGGCATTTTACACATCAAGAAAGCAGGAAGTAGCTCCTCCGTGCAGCACACTTTGGGGGGGGGGGGGTTAGAGATGTGGCCAAACAGCAGTTGGTTTTGTTTTCATTCTGCTGCTTAAGGACGACATCTACAACAACAGACACCGACAAAATGACACATCAATAACCCTGCAGGTCCATAAACTGCCACAGAAACGATCTAATCAGGGAAATCCGACATTATGTGAAAAACAAATAATACGATGAAAGAGACACAGAAACACTTCTACAGCAGACACAACACAAATGTGTATGTACTAATAAAAGATGCACTTTGTTGTGATGGTCGTTTAATGTCGTTGCAGGGAGGAGATCCTTACCCCTGGCCCATGTTTTCAAGCTACCCTCCACCTCCCTGCTACACTTTGGACCCACCAAAGAGCGACTATAAGGCACACGGTGAGAGATAAGAGGTTCAAGTTTCCAATCATAACGGGTTCTTTACTGTGATTGTTTTAACCTCCTGTTATCCCCCCCCCCGCATCATGTAGACTCTGAGGTCGCTGCTTTTCTGGCCTCCTCTAAAGACTCCAAGAAAAGAGCGAGCTGGATGGAGGACTGTCGGAGACTGTACTGCAAAGTCATGACCTCCAAACCCGACGTCTTCACTGGAGAGGGTAAAGACGCTTCACTCAAACCTGTGTCACCCGCAGCACACACACATCCTTGTGAATTCACGTTTATGGTGAAGAATGTGCACACGAAGTCGAATGTGTCAATCAGTCAAGAGTGACTTTAAGTTTTTTAAGATGCAACTTTCTGATTGGCTCCCAACGAAATAAATATGTTGACGATTTTTGAAGAAGTGACGGCATGAAAAACAGATTCAGATCTTCACCGTGCTGCAGTGTGGATTCTGTACTTCACTACATTATCTGCTGATGTCTCCTTTTGTGCCCCACGCACGCACGCACGCACGCACGCACGCACGCACGCACGCACGCACGCCTCCACACTGAGATCACATCCATACAACGTCCGTGAACCTTTTACGAACTCCTCCTGCACTGTCATTGACATCCACTATGAAATGCCGCCTACGCCTACTTTTTAGTGGTGGGAGTACACGGCCGTGCTCCGAGGACTTGAAATACTTTGGAACGAGCGCTCACGGTCTTACCCATTAATGCACACGCCGTGGTGTGATTGCTTCCCTTCATCAGCACGCCGTTGCACTCGGCCCCTTTTGAGGGGATTTTTTCTTTTTTTGCTGGAAGAACATCATCAAGATGTATTATCTGCTCAGCTCCACTCTGCATGTACAAGTGGAATATAATTAACCACACACAGCCCGCTTTTTAAGAAACACGCCATGAAGAACGCTGCAACATTTAGAGACTTGATCCTACTTTTTCAGGGGGTTTTTTGAGTGTGTGCATGAAGGCGCTGTGATTGGCTCTTGTGTCATCCATGCAGCGATGATAAAGTGTCATATCGCTTCATCTAAACCCTCCTGATTAGAGGAGCCTGTTCAATACTTCACCGTCTCGTCAGCTTTATTGATGCTTGATTGTGCTGCCTCAGTCGCTCGTCGATCAGATGCGTTGCAATGTGATCACAGCTGAGACAGCTTACATGTATCATTTCTGAGAAACATCGATTACAGGAATGAATCGAGTGTATTGATGGTATTCCTATAAATGTTAGAATTATCGGCTGTTCTTCTTCTTCTTTCTTTTTAGGTTTCTTTATATTCAAGTGTATACATCGAAGAAACTTCACAGGACGAGGCATAAAAAGTTAAACTTCAGCCTAAGCCCTTTGGTCAAAAATTATTAGGTTGTGTTTTTTTTTTTTTCTGCTAATCTCTCGTTGTTTTTTTTGATCGAATAAACAGCTATAGCATCAAACCTTATTGTTTTCTCATCTGTCTCCTCGTTGCATGCTGACTGCTTTTACCGAGGCATGTAGCGTTTTAAAATGACTTTCCGCTCATCATGGCAATGCAAAAAAATCTCGCAAAGATATGCTTATAGAGAGAAAGCAGTCGGTATGAAAGTCAATCATTATTGAATTTTTTTGAAAATCGGGTTTTACACTCACACAAGCACAAACAGGACCTGCTACACACTGCCATGCAGGAAGCGCACCAGAGCAGTTTTGGGGTTTGGTATCTTGCTCAAGGACACCCTGGCAGGGCTCTCCAGGTACCAGAACAACTTCTGTATTTTGGACAGCACCAGGTCTTGAACTGAAACCCCTTTAGTATTTTTAAAAAAATGTTTTTTTTTAAATTGCTTAAACGATGTTTTTAAACTATAGTCAGTGTTCTTCTTCTGACATCTGAATGCCTGTGATGACAATTATCCCCAAATTAAAACTCACGAATTGTGACAGAATCTAATCATTTTAATCTTAAACCTCAGTATTCGATGTTTGTGACAGTGTCACCAAACAGTGAAAGTTAATCTAATTCAAAGGAAGCATTCATAGAGGAGCTGTTTGATGGGATTGTACTGGACTGTTCCCACGTGATAACCTGGATGGCGGGTGTATATTTATTTATGGCAGTCACAGTTTGAAGATTGATTTGAGGAGTCCAACATGTACATGCTTCAAAACCCATTCCAACACGGTGCTTTGCAGCGCTGCATTTCTCTCTGCTGAAGACGTTTACAAGTCAAACAAATGTGTTCATGCGCGTCTGAATATTAAAAAAAAAGAACGATATGTTTTCCATATGTTGTTGCCTCATTGCAGAGTGATTCCCTTTGATTTGTGTAATAAGCTCCTCAGTGACTGCGGAGGAGTTCCTCTGCCTCACCGCTTCATTTCTGACCTATCTCGATGACAAGTGAATCATTTCCCTTTTGATGCCAGCGACTCTGAGATTGTTTCATTAAACATGTATGATTCACAGCCAGGGTTTCTTTCTGGGTCACTTACAGTGTAAATGGGCTGCTTCACGTAACACACTGAACATGAAGTGATCCCCCTTCTTCTATTAACAGCTATCCTGGCAAAACGGATGTATTGATAAATTGGATTAACTTTGAACTCAAGCTTTATTGCAGCTGTCCGAGCGTTAATCTCATCTCTCTCTCTGTTTGTTTGTTTTTTTTCTGCTCAGCGCTGGCTGACCTTCTGGAGACGGCTGTAGCTCATCTATCCAGCTCTGCCACAGAGTGCTTCTTCTCTCCGCCTCAGTACAAAGGTCAGTGAAGAAGTGCAAACACATTGTGTTTTCTTCTTAACAATTTAGCCAAAGGAAAAATAACTAAAGGGCATTGATCCACAGAGCAGTGAAGTGAACCCCCGCCTCTGAAAACTCAGTGAAAATCCACATTCTGACAACCAGACTGAAACCAAGACGGAGATGATAGTGGTAACACCAAAGAAAAAGAAATTCAGGCTATCATTAAGACGTCTTAGTTAACTCCACATTTAAACCTGATATGGAAGTCAGGGGCATCCATGTAGACTTGCAAACAGGGGCAAAGACAGAGAGAAGTTCCTCCTCATTTTTAGAGCAGTGTTTTACCTCAGGTGAAAATGTGATTTGTTCCCCTTATCAGACGAGTTGAGAGATTTTCAGGAGGTGATTGGTCGCCAGTGGGCCAAACAACCTGATCAGGCTGAGGGCAATGAAACATCTGAATAAAAACTGCTAATTAGTGAACACCTAAAAAGCCTTTCAAACTCAGACTAATGAAATGCTAATCACACATTACTCCTATTTTTTTTTTTTTACATTTTAAAATCAAGTTTAAACAGTTTTTACATCCTGTTTGTCACCTCTTTCCCAACATTTTAATTACAGCAAAATAAATCTCTACCACCTGCACCAGTGTTCCCTGATCATTTTTCAACCTTAATTAAGTTTAACATCACACCTGCCATATTAGTTCAACATTGAGACGTCTCTGTACTGAATGTTTAAAATCAAGTTGAGACTGGAAATGATGAAAATGACATTTTAATTGAATCAATGTGATGAAATAATCAGAGTCCCTGCTCAAATATTATTTTGATCCTTGTGCAATCTGCGGGCTTCGATGAGTGCAATTATTATAATAATGAAGCTGCCAATGCTTTAAGCAAAGGAGGGGAGGAAGCACAGACGCTGTCGTTCCGCTGTAAGACGCTTCAGTTTGTAAAAGTGGTGTCCCCGTTTCAGGATTCACATTGCATATCAGCTCAGATGAGAGAGCACTGCGCTCTACCTACACACAGTGTCAGACGTGCGCACACACACACACACACACACATACAGGGTTGTTGTCACTCGCTGGCTCTTTTGATCCCGTCTCTAACGCCAATAAGATGATTGCAGGTTGTTGCTATATCCAAACTCACCTGGGAGCAGAATCAATAAACAATAATACCTGGCATCGGCCCCAAACGGGGAAAAGCGGTATAAATGATGGACAGATGGATTTAGTGATGTATATTTCCTCTCCATTTGTGGTAACAGTACGACATACTTCAAAGGAATACGAACACACACGTCGTCTTAATCGACCCAATCACCTTAGTGCTGAAGAAGTGAACGGAGATCAGTCGGTCGGAGGACTAATGAAGGGGAGGGAGAGGAGGAGGGGAAGTGGTGCACTGAAGAGATCGACTCTGAAGCTTTCATTATTCTACCTTTAATCCTAAACCACACAACTATAAATATACAAACACTGGTTTTATTAGCAGCAAGATGTTCCTCAAACTCAGGCCTCAGCCTGTATTCCTTTTTTCTTTTCTTTTTTCACTTCGCGCCTGTATAAATGGTTCCCTTGGCGTTGATTGGCTATCATCTTGTAAATCCGATTCAGTGCAAGTGGCGAGGAAATTTCTCTCTCGAGCAGATGAAAGTGAAATCAGACTTCAAGTCACAAACTGTACAAAATGAACTCATCTGCTCACGTTAGCTCAAACAGGAGACCGGACAAGAAGTGAACTTTAATGGACTTCAGATCACTGTATCGAAGGGAAGATGATTCATCTCATGTGTTGGGATTTATGATAAATCATCTCCAACAAGGGCACTTTAAAATCTTGTATCAGGTATAGTTTCATCTGAGCGTTACGACTTGGCATCGAATCCTCCGCTCAGTACAATTAAATAAAAAGGCTGCTGCTGTGATGCTCTCTGTTCCTGCACCGAACCAAGGATCAGTTATGAAACAGCCGTATTAGCCTACGCCTCTACATGTCTTTATTGCTCTGAGATGAAGCTACTCTGGTGTCATTTCATTCTCTCTCTCTCAAACACACACACACATGTACGCACACACACACACACACACACACACACACACACTCACTCACTCTCACACAACCACCTTTTCCATTTTACCTCTAATATTCCTCCCGCAAAATAGCCTCTGAGGAGACCAGGCAGCTGTCACGGCTGCTGTTGAATTGTGCAATCTGCCGGTTACGTGTGTGTGTGTGTGTGTGTGTGCGTGTGTGCGTGTGTTGTAGGCACCTCTAAGCGTTTGATTGACGCTGACTACAGTCCCAGCTACTCTGTCCTCCCTGAGTGCTCCCATTGTGCGGAGAGAGCCGACTCATTTGGCGAGTATTAACCTCTGTCGGTTCACTGTTGTGAGTCGTATCTCCTCACACTTCACGGCCCTGACTCATCGAGGCAGCTGTCCAGCAATCTTGTTTATTTCAGCTGCCTGACGAAATTGGGTGGCTGCGAAAACAAAGAGAGAGCAGCTTTAAATGCTGACAGTTCCATCTTGATAGCTCAAACGGCGACCCGAGCCCTCTCGAGCGAGCCGTTATTTAAATAGATGCTATCAGCACTTTCTACCTGGTTTCACGACGGCAACTTCTCTTTCATCCTGAAGAGCCAGACGGGTAAAAAAAAAGTTGAAAAGAAAAGAAATAAGCGCAGGTATTGCCTTACTTCCCCTGCTGTGTGCAGCAGCAACAGTAAGAGGCATTATGACACTGACATACTTTAAAAACGATTGCACCCTGTCATCGTAAAGGAGCAGCCACATTATACACTGGTTTGTCCCAAACTAGCAATCTGATTGGACAAAAGGGAAATCCATGTGTGATGACATAGGAGAACAAAATCACCGGGGACTCTTCACAATAGACTGGTGTAGTTTTGAATCCTAAAACCAGGAAGTGAGTTAGCATTTTAGCGTTGTAGTTCTAACCTCTAAAAGTCAAAGTGGATTTTGAATGGGTTTGTGTTTAGACGCCTGAAATAAGATCTGTGGTTAACACAAGCTGAAGAGATGTTGACGTTTTGTTAGACGAGCTAAACTACGTTAGCTAAGACCCCACTTGTGAATTTTAAAGTTTTTACGCGAACTTTAAACGGTGGTTGCTAACGAGTAGCTAACTGAAACTACAGTGGTTGTCACAGTCATTAAACGTCATCACGCCGGGAACTCTCTGCCCAATCCACCTTACAGCCTATAGTCATGTTTTTCAGTGTTCTTGCAAATATTAGGTTAATATGACGTCATTACAAACGCGGTGTAGTTAGCTTGTAGCATAACGTTAGTTTTTTACTTCTCTGGGCTGCATTAACTCTTCAAACTTCCTATAAATGATGTTCATCTGTAAAGATTATCCCGCTGTACAAAACAGCAACGCATCAGAAACGTGTGTTTGACACAGAGCTTATTTTCTGCAATGATCCAAAATCCAATGCAAAAATCCCATAGGCGAATTTTCATAGGAACCACCGGCGCCATTTTTTCGGGTTGGCCTACAAAAATACGTCATTACTACACCAGTCTATATGTATCCCTCCTCCTCCACAGGCACTACATTAACAGCTGGCAGTGTGTTTGTCCATATTAAATCCACCTCACATCGCAGAAGCCCACAGCATAACTGTAATCTCACTGCTTTTTATTATAAAATGTATTTCTTTAGAATAAAAGTGATCCTATCCCCAAGCTGCTCTGTGGTTACCATGGACACCACGCAGAGGAGCAGCAGACTGGAATGTTTGGGTTGCTTGGCAACAGTCTGGTTTCAGTGAAGTCGTGGAAGAAGTTGAGTTAAATCAATCATCTGTTGTTGATTTACTACTTTCTGCTATTAATTTCTGCTTGTGTGAGTCTTTTATTAAAGCAGTCGAGATGCTGCTCTGATTATCTCCGTCTGTATCACCCAATCAGAGCAGAGCTGATTTTCAGTAGGCCTGCAGCATCACTCCCTCCTGTGTGATGTGGCCGGTGGTCGTGGTCGTGCCAGCTGTGACATGGTATATAGTCACAGTCTGTATACTGACCCCGCTAGCTTATCTGATACCGTGCACTTCATGTGTAAGAATACAGGGCTGTGATGTGGTTGAAAAATAGTCCCACAGGAAAGGGGCTGTTAATGTGAGTCTCTTTTTTTAATGGACTCAAGTTTCCTGTGACTCCTTGCATCCTCCATGAATCCTTCCCTGACAAGCACAACATTGCTAAAGAGCTAAGCAACTTAAAAGTAGCTTGACTGTTCATCGTTGACTTGGAAATGATTTGGAAAATAGTCTCTATTTAAAATCCAATTTTCCCGAACATTTGAACAATATCTCAGCATCAGCAGAGGAAGTTCACTCGGTTATGGGACTGCTGATGTTTCGATTCTTTAAAGTTTGAATCCATTATGGCCTCGAAGATGAGCTTAAGAGCAACATTTTCTGATTTGTCGTTCCACACCCTAGAAAAAAAAATCTCAATTTCAGAATTCTTTTAAAGGCTTCACACATTTGTTGAAGTGCCACATGCCCAAAAAAAAAAAAAAATGAACAAGCTCTTTTTTAAAATGTTGCACGCTCCTCTTAAAGGATTTCTCCCTTAATGTGTCTCATCATAATGAGTCCCTCACCAAATCCTCTAAAACCCTCCAGGCCTCTTTCATTTCGTACTTTTGTTTTCATTTCCCTGAAGCAGCGAGGATTTGAAGGATTCTGGGAACAGAGGCGACTCTGAGACAGAACGCAGATCCTCGAGATTACTCTTCACGACTTCCACAGTCGCTTAGATTTGCAATTAAGAACAGATTGTCACGACTGTTGTCAGAGATGAATAGCATGTGCCTTCTTTCAGCATTCGCTCTTTTTAAATTACATTTAAATGGTTGAATTAAAGTTATTACAAACTGTAAAATAGACACCAGCGACTCAATAACGAAGAGTCAGGGGGGGGGATAAAATCAACAAGAGAGCATTCATCTCCATTAGGCGGTAATTGCCATCAGCGAGAGGTTTTTAGAGATGTTAATATGTGAGGGGAGAAGGGCGAGCGAGGGAATGCAGCGCTCGTTGTCCTGGCACTGCTGCTGCTCATCACAAGCCATTTTCTCTCAATTATCACAAGATTTGATGGCCTTGTGATTAATCCGCAGAACTCGGCTGTGATTTTTAAAACGGCAACAATGTCGAATTATCGCTCAGATATCCGGATTATCATTTCCCCTCTGCACATTTCTGCACCATTAGCCCGTAAATTGGATTGTCGAGTTTTTCCCTGCCACTTATGTCGCTGGATAATACTGTCCGTATTAATTGTTGAAAACTCATCATCATCGCCGAAAAGTGTCGGGAAGAAGGGGGATCCATTAGCTGAAATGTAATAAGATCCTTTTTCCCCCCCAAAAAGCTGAGAAGCAGAAGAGACAAAATACTCGTCCTCCTCCCGACGTTTATTGCTTCATTCATCGTTCCCCTCCACACGATTACAACTGTAACTCCAAAAAGTAATATATTTTTTATGATTCTGGACACTTAATGGAGCAAAGTAAGAGCCCATGAGAGCATGCTGGCGAGAGTGATAGCTCTGCGATGTCTACAAAGCTGTTGCCTGTGGATCTAAAGCTGCTCTGCTCCAGTATTTTCATCGAGGCTGCTGTTCTATCTGGTCCAACAGATAAAGATAAAGTCCGGCGATAAAGAGCTTTCTCACAAGGCTCAACATTTTTACCCTGCAATTCTCTCCCGAAAGGAAAAAAAAAAAAAACACCTAAAAAATCACGAGTTATGACTCTGCTGCTGTAAACCGTCTAAGTGCTAAATCACCCAGGTCTGACTGTTACTGAAATCACCTGAGTCACCTTGATGCCGGGCTGTCTCACAAACATGACAATTAAAAGCCAAACAGCAGCCGTCAAACTTCACATTCGTCATCGTGGCGCCCAGAGAGTAGAAAGATATCGTGCTTTGTCATGTTTCCTGTTCCACGAGCTCCTTTCTTTCTTTCTTTCTTTCTCGCCGCGTTGCCTCGTGCTTCGTTGACGTTCTATTTTAATCTCTTCATTTTGCAGCAGAAGAGCAGACTGTGAGGAGTGCCGTGTTATCATCCGTGGAGCAGCTGGGAGTCGACACCTGTCTCAGGTATGTGCAGGAAGTGTTTCTTCTTTTATTCTTTTCACGGCTTCTTATTGGATCAGACTCCTTACAGCGGCACCCTGGGAAGGGAAACCTGCAGCTTGTGCAATCAAGCTTCATTACTGTATAATGATATGGTATTAGTAACTGCAGTATCCACTCTGTAAACATACTGCACATTGTTTTTGATCATAATGATAATAATACATTTGTTTTATGTGCTGCTTTAAACACTTTAAAAAATCAATAAACAAAATAAAAAACAATCCGTGTAAGGAGGAAGGACGGGAGTTTCAGTAGGCGATGTTAAAGAGGTGATTGTTCGAGATTTGTCGAAGGAGGTGAGTGTGGGGGAGGCTCATGTTTTTTGGGAGGGAGTTTCAGAGGGTGGGAGAAGGCCTTGTCCCCCTCCAGGACTGATGGTTTGTAGTGCAGGAGGGGGGGACAGGAGGTCTGCAGCGGCAGATCTGAGGCTGCGCTGCCGGAGGAGTTCAGACAGGGAGGGGGGGGGGGCGCCAGGTTATGAGGGCTTCGTACGCCAGCATGAGGAGTTTGAAGTTGATACGCTGGGGAATGGGGGAGGTTGTGAAGGACGGGGGCGATGTGGTCTCTGGTGTGGGAGTGTGTGAGGAGGCTGTGGTGGAGTCTGGAGGTGATGAATGCGTGGGTCAGAGTCTCTGCAGCTGTAAATGAGAGGGCTGGGCGGAGGCGGGCGATGTTGCATAATTGAAAGAAGGCTGTTCTGGTGATGGGTTTAATGTGATTGTCGAATGAGAGGGTTGGCACCGAGGTTGCGGATGTGGAGGGAAGGGAGCACAGTAGAGCCATCGATGGTGAGGGAGAAGTTGTTGATGATGACGACTTCTGATTTGTCGCAGTTGAGTTTGAGAAAGAAGGTTTATTCATGCGATGCAGTCAGTGAGGATTGAATAATTTTTTTTTTTAATTCTTTTTTTCTCAGGATCATGAATGATCGGAGGTCGTGTTCAGCAGATTCATTCACGTCATCACCAAAGAATTGCAAGAGCAATGGGGACAATGGCAGCATGGCATGTGGCGGTCTGAATTATCACAGCGAGCAGCCTCCGATCACTGGACAGTTATCTTGTTATCTTGAAATGATGAGATAGAAGATATAAGAGGGAAAGCATGAGAAAAGTGAAGTCAAGTTCTGCAGGAAACAACTGACAGGACTCATTATCAGCAGACATGTATGGAGGCGTGTCCTCCTTATCAGCAGTCACTTTAAAGAAAAGTCTGGAATCCTTTTTAAAAAGATTATTTTTTAAATATAAAGCATTAATAATGTATTTATTTCGGATCAGATCTCAAACTCCTCGTGGACAGAAGCAGAAAACTTTATTGATCCTTTTTTATTGAGTCAAATCAAATGTGTGTGTGTTGTCGCCAATTTGTTCTGGGTGTGTTTGGGCAGGTGAATGCACATGGGCGTTGCGTCTGCTGCCGGGTCGATTGCACACCTGGGCATAGGGGATGATTGAAGTCAGAGGTAGGGAGGAAAAGGGGAGCACAGGTGAATGGTGGTGGGAATCAGGAGGAAAGACACACAGTTTTTCAACCGTGAGCTTGTATGGTTAGAAGTGTTTTGTTTTCCTGTTGATAGTTTTTGATTTACTGAGCACACACCGTCTTGTTTGTTGGTGTTCTTTTTTATTATGTTTTCAACTGAATAATCAAAACCGGACAAACATCTGTCATTTCTTCACGAGTTGGAAATGGTTTAAATTCCCTTCAGTGGCAAATTTTTGAGTTTCCCGATTGCCACTACAGTGTGTTTGAAATGTTGTCTGCATGATCTCTGTGCACTTTTTAACCTTCCTTCCCTCCGAGTCTCAGAGGGGTTACTGGTTCCTTCTGAAGCTGGAAATGTGCACAGACGATAAACAAACAAAGACACCGCTGGGACAGTGTAGCCACATGGAGAGAAGTTTAAAACATGCTCTGTTTTCTAATTCAGTAAGTGGATCGCCTGAGCCGGGAAAGACGCCTCCTTTAAGAGTAGCTGGGAGCCGGAGATGAGATGGACTTTTGCAGTGACTGAATGCATCAGATAAATATGACGACAGATCACAATCTGCTCCTTCATGAGCTGCAAACTTCTCTCTCCGTCTTCGTCTGTAAACGTCCTCCTGCTGCTCCGTTTTCACTCTAATGATGCCAGTGTGCTTAACACTCGGCCCGCTCTGTATCCCTTTTTTTTTTTTTTTTTTTTTTTTCTCGTAAGCCCTCTGACTTGAGTAACTGTTCTCACACTGCTCATATCTTTCTTTAATGACACCCCGCCGCTGCACTGCATAGCGGTTATAACTCTTTTGCTCGACACCCGCCCCTGAAGGGAGCTGAAAAGTTTCAGGGGAAAGAAAAAAAAAAGCGAGTGCTCTGTTTGCATTTTTTGGGGAATCAACAGAACATTGTGTGAGCGTTATCCGCAGAGCAGCGGGTCTTATAGGATTTAAAGTGGTTGGACATGAATTTATAATTAATCCTTGACTTACAAGTGTCAGGCTCGCTGAGTTAAAGCTGACCACACTGGACTTTCTACATTGAATTTTGATGAGTGCTTCTGCATGTCTTGCTTTCTGTGTTACATCTTTCCCTTTAGATGAAGATCTAAAGAACAGCAGCATGAGGCCTCACGTCACAGACCTACAGATTGTCTTTTGATCTTTTATTCTCGACAGGTATGGCCGCTCCCTGAAGATACTAAAAGACGATGCCGTGAACAATCTGACGCTGCTACTCAAGCACGTTAAGATCTTCTTGTCCACGCAGTCTCTGCAGCCCTCTTCAGAGCTCGGTATCCTTTACAGAGTCCACAGTGGTGTTCTACTCCTCTGCACGCCATCACGTTTCCTTCAGCGAGCTTCAAACACTCGGACGTGGGGTTTGTGTTCAAGCATCTGTTCTAATCCTTAAACTTTAGAAAGAATTCAACTATTTTATAGAAAGCTTCTCCCACTAACGATCGTGTGATTCAGATCCACTACAAACTTTACGACTCCATTAGGCCAATCGTATTTCTCACCAACAGTCAAACAACCTGTGCCACTTGTTTCAAGGTCGGCATGCGATCACATCTTGTCCCTGAAGTGGATCTATATCAAGAAATGTTCTTTGGGCCATTCTTCCTTGTTCAAACAAGTTACATGAAACTCAGTGTTTTGAAAAGGCTGCTCGTACTGTTTGTTGTAGTCAGTGGAGCAAGCATCCTGCGTAAAGAGGCAAACTCCTCGACACACTGGTTGTTGGCTCTGCTCTGACCTGGAACTTAAACTTCCAAACACGTCATCCCCCAATCTCTCTTCCTGATAGTTCCTGCTTCTCTTCAGCTTTCCAATCCAATAAATCAACGAAAAGGATGTTTTCTTAAACGTGAAAAAAAAAAAATGTAAGGAATGATTTTAGCAGTGTTATGACTGCTTAAAGTTCAAGCTGTGTTTGTCCGATCACTCTGAATGTTTTATTTTGTGACTCTACAAAACATTTTTGCGATACATTTTGTGGTAGCTCGAACTTTAAAAACAGCACAAGTAAAATCCATAAACGTGTGCCAATTAGTGCCAAGAAGATTAAGGTTGTCGACACCATTCAACAGAGGGCACGGAGTATTGACGTGTTTGTGTCCGATGGATAATCTCCAAGTCTCAGTGTGAGACAGACAAGGAGGAGTGATGACGTCAATCCTCGTCTGATCAGCACAGATTATCTCACCACATCTGTCTCTGTGAACTATTCAGACTTCTTTTGTCCCAGATATTGACTGAGAGGTCTTCTCTCTCCTCCAGAGTCTGCTCTGTATGTGAACAACTGGGCATGAAAGCATTTGTAATATTGACACCTCACTGACGCTGATTTAAAGAGGCTGCTACAGATTTATTCTGCAGAGATATGAAACCTTCATCAAGCCTTAAACAACATGTTTTCAGGAAGTGAAGTTTGTCAGACCTCTTAAAATCACTTTAGAAATGTGTTTATGCTTTAACATTAAACGTAGAGGCTGTTTGAAGGGCAAACTGCATATTAAATGTGCACAACGTGTAAACAAAAGTTCAAGTCTCGCCATGTCAAATGGAGAAAGACAGAAAAAGCAGGAAATGTTGCAGCCTGGAGCTGATTCCTGGCCTCATACCTGCACAGTGGGCAGTTATTTCCCTCCAACAGAATGAAATAAATTGTAGAAATGTATGAATGAAGCCGAGCTCACAGAGTAAATACTCCAGGGCCTGAATAAACCATCTGTTTCCGAAGAGAGAAAGCTTTGAGTTATAAACCTGGGAATATTATTGTGGGAGATTTATATCCTGCTCACTGCGGTGCTGATGTAACGACGTGTTCACAATGCAGAGCTGCCAAGGAGACCATAACTTACAGTATACGAATCATACTGGCTGTAATTCTAACTCGATTTACTCTTGACTCCTTCCAAATCAAAGACAAACAAAGGGAAACAAATAACCATACTTTCAAGAATAGATGTTTGATGTTTTTTATTGAAGGGGGATTTTTTCTGTCATGTTATGAGTTTCCTAAAGCCAGTTAGGATTCATCAGGTGTCAAAGAATATTTGCAAAAATGAAATAAGGTGACTGAAAGGTTGCTGGTGAATATCACAGAAAGTTTCTGATATTCATGGTAGATTTCTGAAATTTTGAAAAAATTCTGCCCGTAATTTTCTTAATTACTGAAAACAATTAAATCAACAATTTCAAAAACGTTTCTTATAGATTCCTAAAAGAAATTCTGTAAGTTTCTCAAAATTCTTGACAAAAAATTCTGGAAAAATTTCCAGCATAAGCCTAAAAAATTCCTGATGGTGATTTCCAAAAGATCCCTGGATATTTTTTCATTTATCAGAAAATCTTGATGAACAATAATTCATAAAATGAATACAAAACAATAGTGTTTGTTTTAAGAAAATCGTCTCAGGTCATCCAAAAATCCTGAAGTCCCAAAAAGTTCCCAGCAAAAAAATTCTGAAACTCGAAATGAAATTTCCTAAAATTTCCAACAAAAAAAAAATCCTGAAAATGTTTAAAAATAAAAAATCAGACGGCATTGGATAAAAAAATTCAGATAAATTCTGACAAATATTGAAACACTAGCCTTAATGACAGGTAACTAATTATTAAGGTAAACAGCAAACGTATTAATCCTTGAAACACCTCAAGGACCTTAATTCAACAAACTTTAGTGCGAAACCAACAGGCAGGTAAATTGAGTTTGATGTGTTTAACGCCTCGAGGATGTGCAGCTGTGCAGACCTTTGATGAGTGATGAAGCACAGTGGCTGCTTTCTATGCAACGTTTTTTACTTTGTCTTGATTCATTTGACTCATTTGAAGGTAGATAAACACTCTCTCCTATTTCCCGTCATTGCATCACTTTCAGGATGTTTTGATCTTTGCATCTTTTCCCACCAGTCCTTGGCTCTTTAACTCGTCCCTGCAGTCACTCAGCAGAATGGTTTTCCGGGCCACGACTGGCTGCTCTCCACCGTCTTCCTCATGATGGCGGGCGATACAGAGCGCTCACTGCGTCTCTTACTCAACCTGTCCTCTCTGCATACCTCAGCGTTCATCTGGCCCGCACGGATTTACGCCTCTGTGAGTATGATTATGTGGCTTCTAGTTCTTGATTTTGTCGACCACACCGACAGTTTGAGCGTTACATACTGACGATTCTCAGCCATCTTGTTTGTTCACGAAGATACAAAAACAGAGTTTGGACTAGCTGTGTGACACGCTGACACATATGATGTGTTGGATGTTATCCAGCACAAGTTCCCGAAACACCCCTGAATTCAGAAATTCTGAATTAGATTCCCTTTTTTTTTTCAGTTTCCAAAAGAAATCCGGTGAAGTTTCTGAAAATTTTGTGACAAAAAATCTGACAGAATTTAGAAAAGTTTCTGATAAATCCCCACAAATGTTAACGAAATTTCCCAACAAAATCCTCGGTGACAGTTAAGAAATAAAACAATAATGGATTTATTGCTTTGCACAACAAATAGATAAAGTATCATAAACTGGCTGCTTGTTTTTAATCTTGATGTGAAGATTCTTTGTCGCTTGTTAAAACACGGAACCCCCAGAGGTCCAAAAGTGAAAAAATTAGCTGCGCACAAGTTAAATGTTTTGCGCAGAAAATGATCGACGATGAAATCAATTCAAAAATATTCTGGAAGAAAAGAGAGTGTGTGAGATGTGTGATGTGGACGAAGTGGAAACTTCAGAGTCCTC
Source organism: Symphodus melops (assembly GCF_947650265.1). Taxonomy (NCBI): domain Eukaryota; kingdom Metazoa; phylum Chordata; class Actinopteri; order Labriformes; family Labridae; genus Symphodus; species Symphodus melops. The sequence goes on from NC_136691.1 coordinate 3,042,625, forward strand.
TCCCCTGTAGGAGGGCTCAGCGTGACGCCGCCTCTCACACTGAGTAAAATCATAGAAACACAGAGCTCACACAGAGAAGGCTCATTTTCAATAATGGAACCAAATGGACCTTCCCTGAAAGGAAAAAAGAAGAATGTAAACACAGTTTTGAAATCATGCCGCCCTTGACTAATCTCTTCTTTCTCATTCGGAGCACGTCATCAAAAAAAACAGCACGGCTGAAGCAAAGAAAACAAAAAGTTTGTTGATGAATGCAAACAAGCCTTTTCGACTCTTCGTCTTCATCTTTCAACGAGGCGGCGAAAACAAGGCTTGATGGATGTTTTTTTACCTCGCTGAAAAAAGAAAAGAAAAAGGGAGGCGAGCCTTTTGGAAGGATGATAAATGAGGTGGGGGCGAAAGGAAGAGAAATAAAAGAGTAAAAGGAATAATTTACGTGAGGAGAGGAAGTCCAAAACGAAGTCGAGTTTCAATCGTTGTAAGATTGCCGGAGCGAACTGAGGCGCTGCGGTCAGGGTTCACTGTCATTAAGCCAGCCTCCATCACGCCGTCGTCTCTCTTCAAAGTCAATCTGGGCTCGATGGGTCTTGTCTGGGTGTTTCGTTTCGTGCTCCCTTGCATGTGTGTGTGTGCGATGCAGATGTCTGCACGCAGCAGTTTGCCTCCAACGTGATCGATTGAGTCAATATCACAGAAAATGGAAAAGGGCAGAAATAATTATGAAGCGGCGGCGTGTTTAGGAGGGAACATGGGCATGGAGGCGCAGAGCAGCATGCTGTTCTATTAAAATTACTCAATAAAACAGCTACGTCAAGTATTTAAGTCTGTTGTTGTTTTCACACTAGAAGTGAATACAAAACAGAGAGCTTCATGTCTGACCTTGTAATGTTTGAACACCATCTTTAAGGGCCTGTCTGAGTGTAAATGTGGAAACCTGAGAGTGATACGTGTTTGTTTGTGTCAGGTCTACCTTCCTGTTGAAGTGGCCGTGTCAGGAATCCCTCCTGTTTACTGGTGCACGGCTCACTATGTGGAGATGCTGCTGAAAGCTGAAGTTCCTCTGGTGCACTCCGCCTTCAGGATGTCTGGTTTCACGCCATCCCAGGTAAAGATCTCGCCTTCATTTGACTTGGAAATTTCCGGGGGAAGATTTCAGGACAGCCTGAAAAAAAATTAAAAAAAAATTTTTTGGGAGCCTTCATGGCTGGTTAGCATCTTCTTCCTCTCATCTGAGAGTTTTTTTGTTCTTGCTTGTGCAGCTTCTATATTGGGCTTTTAAATTCCCTTCTGAGGTTCAAGACTGTTGAATAGTGGAAAGAGTTTATGGGGATTTGGTAATTAGTTTGTCCGTGTAAAGCCTGTCCTGAAATCTTCCTGAGTTGCTTCCATGTGTCTGACAGTGTGAAGAGCTGAGTTTCAACAGTGTCAACAAACATCTTCATGAGAACATACAAGCAAACAGAGAGGAGGAGGAGGAAGATTGCACCGGTCGCGTCATCGCCCCCGTCCTCCTTCTCCTCGGTGCACGGCCCTGAATATTTCCTGCTGCATACACACATCGGGCTCACTGGCGACTCGGACCCGAGGGCTGGCAGGAAAAAGTTCCAGTAAAGCGGAGCTGAAGAAAACGCCTTTATGCAAGGAGCTCCGTGCTTTGTCAACGTGCGATATCATAATCCCCGTTCAGACTGCCGATGCAAGGCACACTATGACCTGCGTCTTTGCTTTCAATAGGAAGTTTGTAGAGGCGTGATATGGGGACGAAGCAAGCCCGCCTTTTTACAGCTTCAGAGGTGGAAACGCGTTACAGGGGCGAGATGGGATCGGTTGAGCCAGCAGGGAAGCACAGCGCTGTGTGTGTGTGTGTGTGTGACTCTGTGTGTGTGTGTGAGAGACTCTGTGTGTATGACTCTGTGTGTGTGTGACTCTGTGTGTGTGTGTGTGTGTGTGTGTGACTCTGTGTGTATGTGGACAATGAGGACGCACAGAGTGGCAAAAAGACATTCGGTTTGTTGCACGGTGAGAAGTGCTGGAGTTGAACAGTTCAGTAAGAGCTGAGCTGATTCTAAACGTTTCGCACTGAATCAAAGTTGAATTCACAGGAAGTTGATGTCGGAAGGGGAAAAGCTCCGAGTCATTACTTTGTGTTGATTCTGCAGACGATTAGTTTGAATCAAATATTGAACTCCTTTTTCTATCTTTCTCTTCTAATTTACATTTTTCGGAGACTCTTCGATCAATAACTGAAGTCGTGACGACTGATGGAGCCAATGAAGGGAGCAGAATGACAACACATAGAGTCGTTAGTGTTGAATGAAAAGAAAAGACAGCTAAAGCCTTGAGAATCACTCTTTTAGTTGACCTGTGAACGACTTTCCTTTTCCCCCGTCTTTGACTCCGGTCGACTTTTCTAAATGGAGTCTTTGACATTGAACCTCTCTCCCTTTTCTTCACCAGAACAGCAGAAAAGTTAGATCTTCGCTCCTCTGCTCGTGATTCTTCTTGACACACGACTTCTCTCTCCCGAAACAAAGCGGCAGGGTTTTCACCTTGAATCCTCTCGCGTTTGATCCCGTCTCCCGGCTGGCAGTCGAGGCTCAAATAAATGCTCGGCAGCAGGGGTGCTCATAAGACCCGCCGCGATTTGCATCACAGCTCTGAACGGGTGGAGTTCCACGTTAGCATTCAGCTCATCTCTGCTCTCTTCAAGGCGATAATGGGCACCTGTTATTCAGTCAGAAATGGAAATACCCAATCCAAAAGTATAAGCTTTGAAAGCCTGACAAAGCAGCAGCAGCAAATGAAGCATTATACACCTCTGACATTCAAACAGTGGAGGTTGTGAAGACGTGTGTGTGTGTGTGTGCAGGCGTCTGTCAAAATCCATTTACAAAACGTTGAAGCATTTGAAGTAGGCTGCCTGGAGAATAGAAGTGTGTGTGACTTTGGTTGGAGCAGGGACGGGGCAGTTTAAGGATAATAAGCTGAATCACAGAAGGTGTGTGTGTGTGTGTGTGTGTGTGTGTGTGTGTGTGTGCTTCATGTCACGCGTTTGAAATAAGAAGTGACGCGGGTCTTCAGGTTCTGGGCCCGGTGTGTTCAGGTGTTAGTCCAACCTTTGATCGAAGACGTTAACAAGAGCAACATTTAAACATCTGTTAAATCTCTTTGAAGGTCGTCCAAGTGTCGTTTTAACTTACTGCATCACTGTGTCGCTTTGTGCCTCCTTCATGTCACTCTACATTATAATAATGATCAGATAATAATTATTAGACAATATAAAAAAGACTTAAACAGTGTCTCCATGTGAAAGGGCTTTCTCCAAAATACACCAAGACAAATTCCTTGAATGTGGGAATGTACTTGGCAATAAAACACGATTTTGATTTGAGACTTTCAGAAATGTTCAAAGAATTTATTTATTTTATTTTTTTAATTGAAACTTCCTGAGAATTATGTGTTTCTGAAAACACTCACAGACTAAAATCCCATATATTGTTTTTGAAATTCAAAATTTTTTTAATTCCCTTAAGTTCCCCAAAAATTCCTGAGAAGTTTCTGAAAATTTCTGATTTAAAAAAAAAAAAAAATCCTGATAGTTTCTGAAAGTCAAAGTTTAGGAATCTCTGAGAACTTTGAGGAATTTGAATCGTGACACATTTAATGCTTATCGTCGCTCTGTGACAATATCGTAACATACTATGTGCATATTTAATGAGCATTATTTCTTTTAATAGCTTCTCAGATAGCTCCTTCAGATCGTTGCCTCAGAGTCTAAATCATCCCTTCACAATAAGATGTCACTGAACAACACCTCGAGGCAGGTTGTGATATCTCAGAGTCACCTGAACCTCTCAGATGAATAACAGCCTGTTTATGACACAAAGGAAGTGCTGCCAGGACGCCGTCACAGTCACCTGAGTGTCAGCTCACAGGAACAGCAACACGAGAGGAGAGCTCTTCGTGTTGCTCTTGGAAAAGACCTTGAAGGGATTTATTATCCTCTCTCTGTTCGTCACAGGAAGTTCTCCTGAAAGAACAAACAAACACGGAACTCCACGTTCCCTGTTCTTATTACAAGACTCAAATGAGGAGGTCGGCCTTTTTCATGGGAGTGAAGGAGGTGAAAGTCCTCCTCTGATGTGTGTGTGGAGCAAAGTGGAGCTTTGTTTGTTTGCTTGAGAAGTCTTATGTTAGGAGACGAAGAAGTGGAAATGCAGTCTGCTGCAGGTTCATGTAATCAGGAGGCGTCATCCTGCTCTCACCTCAGTCTGCTCAGAGAGACTCCATGCACGCCACCTGTTTGGTCACGCAATCCTCCGTTTTTTCAACATTCATCACAACTTCCACGCCGAAAAAGCGGATCTGTTTTCACTTCACACTGACCCATACCGACATAGTTCATGTGCATTGGCTCGTGGATCACTAGCATACTGCTCACGGCGAGCTTGTTTTCTTCGTAATTTGTTCGTTTTCAAAAATTTTAAACCAAGAATCTTAATTATTTTTCCATAAAGTCACCGGCTGCCGCCTACAGATCGTTGTCTTGCACACACGTCCTCATTGCTCTGTGTCTGCTGGAGTCAATGCAGTAAAAAGTAACGGAGCGGTGTCGTTCATACAGCGGCTGTTGTCATAGAGACGGGACGGACGTGCACAGCAGGCGCATTTCTGCCTGGAATTAAACGCTGGGCCTTTGGTTCATCCTGCACAAACCACGCTGTGAGTGATCGCAGAGCTAAGTATTTAGTGGTCAGATAAATGCTTTAGTTTCGTTGTTACTTGAAGTTAGAACAGGCGGGAACCCCTCGTGGAGCTCCTACTTTAATACCAGAGATCTCAGCTCTTAGTCATCAGCTGGAGAAGTGAAACATTAGCATGCGCCTCCTCGTCTCTTTGTCCCCTAATCCCAGCTCAATATTCAGGCCTGCTGTGAGTTTTCATCTTTCACTCTCAGAGTAAACAAGTTTCCTGAAAGATTCATTTAGAAAAGCTGATAAAGCCAACACAGTAAATATAGACTGCAGACGTATGGAGCAACACGGTACAGCTGTGTGAGCTCAGGTAATTCATGAAGTCTGCAGGTGGCTGAAGAAGAAATCCCTCTTTATAATCTCAGTCGGTTAAACGTGAAGATCAATCCGAGATGCTTTACGTGGACTTCATTTGATGAGACAAACAACATCAGAATCAAAGAAGTAAAGCTGGCGACAATTTTTAAATTCTGAATTGTTTTCTATTCTGTGGTGGCATTATTTGTTAGGATTTGGCAGCTGGTCGACTTGTGTTTATTTATCTTAGTGCACGTGATGTTAGAGAGAGAGGAAGTGGTTTAGCTGGACTTTAATGGATCGATTTAGTGTTTTTAGATTTAGACTTTTAGTAGTAATTTGAGTGTCTGAAAGTTTGTTATAATTATATATATTTTTTTCAAACTCAGTTTTTATTAAATATTTTACTTGTTCATCATCAAAAAAAAAAAAAGAAAACAGTACAGGAATGCACGCTAAAAAAAACAAAACAGAAGGAGTCTGGTACATTCCTTCGTAAGATCAATCTGCGTCCTCATGTCTGACGTGTGTGTAACTGTCACAGAGCTGAACTCCAAAGTAAGAAACAGGAAGTGATTTGTTGTGGATTATTCTCCTTGAATTGTTGTGAGCAATTCACGGTGAGGATGAATGAAGAAGTCAGGGGCGAGGCACCGTGATTAATCACAGGCTGTGATTTCTCCATGTGATTTATGATTGGTCAGACACATCAGGTTCATCATTCAAACGACGGTGTAATCAGGAAGTGTTTCAGTGAGACCTTCAGTAGAGATCTGAAGATTAATCAGCAACAACTTGTATGTTTCTGACCACAGATGTGCCTCCACTGGTTGACTCAGTGTTTCTGGAACTATCTGGACTGGACTGAAATCTGCCACTACGTTTCCACCTGTGTGCTGATGGGTCCCGACTACCAGGTGTACATGTGCGTGGCCGCATTCAAACACCTGCAGCCCGACATCCTGCAGCGCACGCAGTCGCAGGAGCTGCAGATCTTCCTCAAGGTGAGACAGTTCAACATCCAGATCCAAATATTCAAGCGGGAAAATTCACAGTGCAACATCCAGGCTACGCTGCACAGGAGAGGCGAGCCCACCTTGGATGTAATCCAACCGACTTCTGGCCAATCAGAGCGCGGGTCGGCAGATCTGAGTTTAAACGACCTGTATCGATTTTTGTTTTTAAATTCTGAAACTTGAGTTTTTGGTTCTCAATTTCAAAAAGGTGAATTCAGAACAAATACATTCAGGTCACATGGTCGTCAAAGTAAAACATGTCAATGCCAAGAATTAATTTCATTATGTATCCAGTGGCTGTTAAAATTCAATTACGTATGTCTCTTATTTGTTTCGGTATAGCAGCGTCCCTTTTAAAATCAACTGAACGTTTGTCTTTAAAATGTCGGTGCAGCTCAGCCCAAAAAGGTCAGAACGTTTTCTGTCGTATTTTTTTTTGTGCCTGTTTAAAAACAGCACGAGTTTACTCCGTGTTCGCTCCCATCAGAATGTTGCGAGCAGCGTTCGCTGGAGCTCGGGATCAAACTACTCGGGGCGGTCTGTTGAGCTTACAGACGAGGCGTCTTCCTGCAGATCATTACAGATTGAAGACGTTTCAGTAGCATCACAGCTCTGCTTTATTATTTGGTCTCATGTCTGGATTTTGAATAAATGTGAACCCCTCAGCAGACCTCTACTGAATACATCTGCCCTTTTATATTCAGCACTGATCTTTGAATCACATTCATATTGAATAGCAAATCCACTTATTTTTTTAATTTGCTCACACAAGCTTCCCACACTGGCGTCTTATTTTGAAGCAGCCTGTTCGGGAACGTGAACATCTTACTGACAGGAGTTCTGCTTGGTGAATTTTGGATGATCGGCGAATGGAAAAGTGGCCCTGAAGATTTCAACAAAGGTCTTAACTTACCGTCTCTGAGCCGCGCGCGCTCGTCGCTAACACCCGGACGACATGTGAACGAGGCCCCGGCCCGACGCCAAGCGCTCGTCGTCATTACTCATTAAACATCTCAATCCTTCTCGTCTCCGGCTGATAGCTCGGGCGTTAACGTCGCTATGAGCCACCGCTGACACTTTCTGTGAATAAAAGATCAGTGATGAAGGCTTTATCTGAGGAAGCGCTTCTAATGAGCTGTGGCATCAGATACTGCTGCGAGAGACAGAGTGTGTGTTTGTGTGCGTGAGCGAGTGAGTGAGTGTGTGTTAGATAACGTACGAAGCCCTCGTCCTGAGCTGAACTGTTGAAAGTTGCGCGCTTCTTTTTTGTGTCCGAGGGTCTTATCTTCGCTCCTCAGCTCCCTCTCTCTCTCTCTCTCTCTCTCTCTCTCTCTCTCTCTCTCTGTCTCTCTCTGTGTGGGAACAATGTGGAGGAACTTTTTCGTCCCAACAGATGTGGCATTAGAGGATTTAAAAGTAAAAACATTCACACACTTGCACACTCTAGCGTCCTGAGTGAAGCTGCAGTGATGAAAAGAAGACGGAGGTCATATATCGGCCCCTAACACTAAAAACCATCATTTCATTTGTTCTGCATTCACCACATCAATGAACCAGGTGAGGGTCATCACAAAGGCGGGAAACACAAAGAACACAAGACCAGAACAACTGAGGACAAGTACAATGTAAAACCTGACACTGACACCATCTAAAACCAGATACTACAAAATAAAACAGGAAACACTAAAGACCAGACTTAAAACACAAAACAGGAAATGAACCAACAGGTAACATAGGAGGACACAGGGAAACACACTCAAGGCTAAAGTAAACACAAGACTATGAAACATTAAAACACACAATGGAAACAATCAACACGAGGAAAACAAATAACACTAAGGACAGAATGAAAACTAAAACAAGATGAAACAGAACCAAACCAGGACAGAAAGCTTTATAGAAGAGCTGAAATTGTTAACGCTAATAGAAACAGAACAGAAACAAGTCACGTGTCGGCAGTGTTGGCGCTCGGTGCTCAAAAACAGTAAGGCCTCACGTGAGATGATTCCTCCCTGCAGAAAGTCACTCGCCACAGTCTTTCTCCTCGCTCTGTAAAATTGCGTGCCTTACCTTCTGCTTCTGTCCAGAAGAACGTTTTTGGCGTCTTGCTTGGCGACTCATGTTGCTCTGCGGTTCCTTTAAGCGACCAGGTGCCACCTTTCAGTCAAGTTATTCTCCTGACGTTCAACAAATTCAAAGTCATGTTTGAATCATAACATCGTCTAATATCTGTCGTAATCAGAATATACCTTAATGTCAAGCAGAATGCAATTTTAAAATCCAGTTTGCACCAAAAAAAAAACAAACCCTCCAATATTTGACTGTAACGTTCATCAGACCCAGACTCACCCTGAGCGTGACCACGACTCATCGATCATGAGGGGAAGCTTCAGAGGCAGCGCAGGTCTTTGGTGATGAAAGCATTAATCAGCTTACCTAATGATCTCACCAGTGCTAATGGTGAATGTGTCTTGGAGATTATGCGGGACATTAAGCCGCTCATATCTCTTGTCAAACATTTAAATGTTCAGCACATTGTGCATTTTGTGATGAATTTAAGAAATCACCATTTTCCTCCACACTCATGACTTTGCATCTTCTTCTTTAAGTCTCCCGGAGAAAAGACAGGAGCGAGAAGACTCTCCCCCGGGGATTTTCATTTTGCTTATCTCTCTCTCTCTCTCTCTCTCTCTGGGTTGAGCTGTGTCAGCAGGCATTCTGCGCTCAGATAAATAATTGGGGGGGGGGGAGAAACTTTCCATCCGGATTAATCTCACTTTGCAAAATCATATCTGCTACGAAGAATTCACCAAAGTCAGAGTCCTGAGGGAAGACTTTATGTCCCGTACAGTCGCACGTCAACGTTTGATCAGGAGAAAAATATAAACATGTAACCTGAACCTGGAAGTCCAACACATTCACCACAGAAGATATGGCTTTAATAGAGCCTGAGTTATGTAACTGCTGCTGCTGCTGGTAAAGCTAAGCTACACTTTATTAACTTTAGTAAATCAAACACGATAGGTCCTTTATGTCTTAACACAATGTTATTAAAGTGTGTTTAATACGAGACGAGTCCGCTCTGAACAATCCCTCCTCTGGTTGATTCTCTTTATTTCATTGGATGGACTTCTTTATGGGTTTTTTTCCTTATATTGATATAAATGCAAACTTAGACCTAATACATGGGTTCACAAACGTTTCTACCTGCGACCCCGAAATAACTTCAATAACTTTAAGTTTGTTTTTGTTTTTTTTGGTGGAATGCATCTCACAAACTTTCTCACTGACCTAACGAAGGACTCCACCTATGAGACAGGCAATCATGTAGTGATCAGTATACCTACAGTGCCATGTAGGAGGAATTTTATTTGTTTATTGCACTTAAAATAAATAAACAAACAAATACATCAAATGGAAAAAAAACTAATTAGTTGATTCAAACAAAAGGAAATCCTTAGAGAGAAGCTGATTAAACCCAGAGGAGCTTGTCGAGTGGCTCTCCTAACGAGTAACAGAAACAAGTAACCAACCAGAAAACATACCAACATGTCAAAGCGTTTTTTAGTGAGTGCTTACTAAGTCATTAGAGACTGCTCGGGGCCCCAGAACAGCAGGGGGCCCCTGAGGGCTCACAAACAGCAGGGGCCTAAAATGTGCACATTTTGATTGACGGTCGGAAACCTCTCTAATGGGGCCCCATCTGACAGCGCTCACTCCTGTTGCCCTGCTAAACGTTGCCTTATAAACGTTATTGCTGTGAAGAGGAGCCAGACACTGGAGCCCATAATAGTGATAAACGCAGGCAGCAGGGACCCCACTTGTTTCTGGCCGGGGGCCCCCAGCAGACTCTTGAACCTGGATCGATGGCGTGAATCAGACGGGATTCTGTGCACCTCAGCAGGTGAGCAGACACCTCTCCAGCTATATCCACACCAATATCCAGACTTGGCCCCCAACTGGGACTTTAATTAGCGACCCCCCCTAAGTCTGGTCTTCAGTCGCCATCAGGCTGCAGGCGACATGAAACCCGTGTTTAGTGTGGATAGCGTCGCAGGTGGTTTGCTGTGTTTTGGTATTCTGAACGTGACACGCCTTTGATTTCTTCCTCCTCCTGCTGATTGTTGACGCCACTCGCAGCAATCTGCTCTCTTGCACTGTTTGAGTTGCCCACGAGGCCGGGAGTTGTCACGAAGCACTCTGTAACTCCGGCGACAATCATAACAACAACAACAACAATTACGGACGGAACAAATGAGCCAGATGAGAAGCTCTCTGTTTGTCTGCCGTGTTTCCGGTCTCTTCCACAGTTTACGTCACGCTGCGACGCGTCACGCAGGAGATGTTCGCACTTATTATTAAGATATTGTTTCGCTTCCCCGACACGAGAAACCTCATTACCTCCGCGCTAAACAAGGATGTTGTTTGCTGCCGTGGTGCAGCGTTCCATTTATAAGACGCTTAATTTGATTTCCTGTGACTTTGAGATTGAATGTAAAGTATGTGAATGAAAAGCTTATATCGAATTATTCACACTTCACCTCCCCGCAGAGGGAATAGTAATAAAGTAAGCCCACTTCTGCATCAATAAGCCCAACCATCTTCCGTCTGCATCGCTCCACCTCGGAGACCCGAGATCGACCTGAGGGGTCCCCAAATAATTAAAAGGGGGGGGGGCAGAAAAACAGATGCATCAAGTGAGACAAAAAGTTTGACGCTTATTTCTTCTTTTACTTCATAACTTTGGAGACAAAGAGGGAGAAGAAACGTTCAAGTAAGCGAAGAAAAGAAATTCTGAGCTCGACACTTGGGATGGGAATCGTGAGGTAACAGACATGATAGTTAAAAAACATCATGATAACAACACCCCCCCCAAAAAAAAAATAAAAAAAATAAAATAAAATAAATAAAAGTGATTCATTTGGTTTCAGTTTCACCCTCCAATCACACGTCAGTTCTTGACTTCTTTCTTCGTCTGACACGATCGCGCCGTCTTCCTCTTCTTTGGCCATTTAACTGTTGTTCACACTTCTCCTCATTCTTCTCACTAGCGCCACCTTGAGGAGTGATGCCATAGTGATGCGGAGTGAAATCTGTGTACGTCTAAATGAAGATCGCTGCATGTCAAGTCAGCATGAATATTAAAGATCCCATCATGTAACCCCATTGCTCGTTCTTTTAGGGAGGAGGATTTATTTCAACTTGTGCTTCAGACTCCTCTATTCAGTCCTGATGACATCACCAAGGTTATTTTGTCTTTTAACTGATCCACACACCTTTAATGTGCGTCCATGTGAATGGTCCTTCTGTTTTCACCTGCAGGAGGAGCCGATCCCAAACTTCAAGGTGAGCGACTACCTGGAGTTCATGCAGCGCCTGGAGAGCAGCTACAGAGAGCTCGTTCTCCCCGACATGCAAACGATCGGAAACCCCGCCGAGTGAACAACACGTCACACCCAGAGCTTTACATAAACATTACGTCATGTAAATATGTGACGATCATGATCCAGTAATCACATGAAGTCAACGTTATATTCCTGTATTTATTTTTTTTCCCTACAGTGTACATGTTAAAGGTCTTTTGTATGGCGTTGAAGTTTTAAAAAAGCCGTGGTTCTCAAACGGATGGAATAAAGAGAAGGAACAAAACCAGCGTGTTTTAATAGCGCTTCATTTGACGCTATTTCTTCTTCTTCTTCTTTTTTTTTTTTGTCACATGTTGGCGACCCCCCCTGAAAACGGCTCCATGACCCACCAGTTGAGAGCCTCGGATTTAGAGCAATCAAATAAACAGCTTTTTTGTATCTAAAGCATCGAATCCCCTTCAGGCTGCTCGAGTCTGTCTGACTCACGTCACTCGACGTCGCATCACACACCCGTCCGTCTTCCTGTGCACGTCCTGGTCTGAGGGACGGACCAGGCCGGTTGTTTCATTGTGATAAACCCTCGTCTCTCTCTGCTGTCCTGTCGTCCCTCGACAGACACTCTGAGGCCTGCATGAGGAACCAGTTCATCGTATCTCTCTCACACATCAACAGTGTTTAAAGGGACACAGCATGCAGCTGCTGGCTTACAGTGAGAGGAGCCAATCAGATCCCACATTAACATTGTTAGAATGGTAAATTTGAACTCAAGTTGTCATTTACACCTGGAGGCAGAATTCAATAACAAGCTGATCGTTGAAACAGTTCGGGACAATATTAAAGCCTCGGAGAGATTGGCCGTATATTCAGATGGATGACACGCCTCTTTTTCAATGTGCCGTCAAAAAGTGAAGCCAAAGTACCAACGAGGCAGGCGCTGTTTTTTCTGCCCCTGGAGGTGCTACTTGTCAACACGCAAGGCAGGCAAGTGCTTGGGGCCCCTGCGGGCCATAGCAGTGACCCAACGACAGTAAAAAACCTCCTCACGGGGCTCCGATCTGACAGCACGGAGAGAGAAAGAACAAAACAGGAAATCAAGAAGAGGAGGATTAATCGTCGGGACCCCGAGCAGGCGTGATGGCGATCAACGTTGGTTGAAGGGGCCCCCGATGGAGTTCTCCGACACTAAAACACACTCTCGCAGTCGTGTGACTTTTCACAACAAAGACGCAAAACTTCTTTGCCTCTTCTGTCTTTTTTTCAAAGGTCAGCTGTCCCCTCCGTCTCCGCTAGCTGAAGTGCCGCCGGGCTGTGAATGTGTCATAAGTAAGAGGGTCAGACGTCGCCTCGCTCCTGCAGAAGTTTGAACGCTCCTGCACTGTTTGGAGCGAGACGTGCCGTCCATCTGGCAGCGAGGAACATCCATTTCTCTCAGCAATGTCGAGCCTCCTCAAAATGTCCTGAAGATAAAGAACAAACCAAAAGTCATCTTTGGCTTTGACAGATTTCAGCGATACAGACGAGGAGTCTCCTGCCGCCTCTCATTCTGTGCACAGAAGCGGCGTCCATACAGATCCAGCTGATGAAAACGCAGCTGACAGACGTGTCTAATATGGGCCGTATCACAGGCCCAACACTGACACACACACACACACACACACTCCTCTCCTCTCCCCACTAAAGAGTCTGCAAAGTGGAGCAGCAATCACTGACATCTGGCAGCAGCCTGACGTTAAATTTGACTCAAAGCAAACAGACGCTGGTCAAACACGACGCAGCCAAACAGAGATGAATATATTGAACAGTTTCTCTGTCAGCTAACGATGAAGAAAAGCTGATCTTAAAGTTTAGCATAAAAAACGTCCAAAAGCACCATGCAGTACCTGAACGCCTCACAACTCCAGACAAATACACACACTCAGACGAGACTTTATTCCCTTTAAATTGGCACTCTGCACTTGTGAGTAAATCTTTCCCCCCTTCAGGGTTTTTCTGTTTCCTCTGCTCGTATAAGTGAAGGCTTGAATAAACTCGTGTCATTATCACCGGCGGCTCCCCGTCAGCCCACGGCTCAAACCTGAAACTGTTTTTATTGGTTTTCACATCTGTTAGCGGCCTGACATCCGCGCCTTTATCTGATTCGCTCGCTCACATGTGAGACTTTTTTTTTTTTTTTTCGAGAACCAAAAAAACCCCGGAGATTTTAAAATATCACCTTGTGTTTATGAACGTACTCAGAGCAGTGCACCAACCAAGAAGCTCAAAGTAACCTGACGCCACCGGAGGTATTCAGCATCTACCTGAGGATGGCAGAGATAAGCAGAAGAAAGAGTTGAGATAAAACGAGAGGACCAACCCCAGCAAGCATTTCTAAAACTCTTTTTTTTTTGAAGATTTATTTTTGGGCATTTTGGGACTCCTATCTGAGAGAGAGAGAGAGAGAGGGGGGAACGACGTGCGATCCTGTCTGAAGGGTTGAAAACATAAAAGTGCGCTCTGAGCTGCTCACGCTCACTTTGACATCACATCCAGGCAAACAACAACAAACAGACAGAGTTTGCAGCAACAGCTAAAGATAACTTTAGCCAATATGGGTTTTTTTTTAAGGCTGCATAAACATACTTAAATGAAGGATAGATAGATAGATAGATAGATAGATAGATAGATAGATAGATAGATAGATAGATAGATAGATAGATAGATAGATAGATAGATAGATAGACAGATACTTTATTGATCCCGAGGGAAATTCAAGGATAGGACATAGGAGACAGCAGACAAAGAGGTGGTGTTGTTCCTCCACTTCTCGAGGACGCAACGCAGCGTTTGTGGCTTGTGTTCAGATGGTCGTCTAAAGCTAGCCTCAGACATGCAGCCATGCGGTGAGCTCCTCTCTCTCTCCCCTCTCGCTGATGCATGGGCGAGCTCGACGTGGCTTTTGAAGGAGCTCTGAGGAAAGATCTTACTCTGCAAAAAAAAAAAACAACCTTGCCAGCTTTCCCAGAATCACCATCCCTGTCTTTAAACGCTCTCACTGGATACATTACACTCTCTGTTGGCTTTAGATGAACTGTACTCAGTGCGGCTCCCTGCGAGGCCCCTCAGCAGGCCTCCCATAGTCCTCGGGGGACGATGCTGAAGACTGGAGCCCACTGAGGCATGAGTGGAGAGCTCGACGCTGGGGCAGAAATATTTCCACAACATTTGCAGAAATGGGATGGGATTATATCCGAGGTGTCGAGGACGTCATCGTGCTACTGATGAGTCGGCACTTTTAATGAGTTTCCCCCAGACGTGAAATCTGAGAGCGTGCAGGACAAAGACAAACCTGAGCTGACTCCACAGTCTGCTGGATCATGTGTGTGTGTGTATTTGTCTCACTGTTGGACATTTTATATGAAAAGTGAACATGTAGAAAAAGTGTTTTCAAAGAGCGTCTGTCCCTTTTCGTCCCCTGAGTTGAGTTTGCGTGACCATCAGTCACCGTTTAGTGCGACCTGCACTCGGATCGAACGAACCCACGGACCTGTTAATTGTGACATAATGGGCTGTTTATTTCAATTAGCCTGGAAAAGCTCATTATCTGCGCGCAGCTGATTGACCTCCAAAGGAGACACAGTTTAGAGACGATGACGATGATGGCAACCTTTACAGTCGCATATAATGATCTGTTGTGCTCTTCATCTTGATTATAGACGTCCCAAACTGACAGCAAGCCATTAGAAACTCTTAATTGTTGGTGATTAGTCTGATTAGGGCGTCTGCTCCGAGCCAGAAGATGCCTGACAACATTTATTTTTTTCTACCAGCCATGTACTGTTATCTTTGTTGGCTGTTATCTTGCAGATGTTCTTCCTGAACTCATTTGTTGGTGTCACTTATTCCTTTTTGTTCCCCTCCCTGATGTTAATCTGGAGCTGCAGGAGTTTGCTGCTTTTGTCTCTAATCAGGTTGTCATCTTAATTTCTTTTAATCTTCCCTTTTTTTTCAGTTTCCATTTTGTCTTCACTTGCTGCTTCTTGTTTCCAGCCGTGTGTGTGTGTGTGTGTGTGTGTGTGTGTGTGTGAGTGTGTGTTTGCTGATTCTCGGCAGAAACCAGAGATGTCATATTTAGATCTTTCTGCATGCAGTGTCGACCCAGCTTTGTGCTTCGGGGAGTTTTGTATTAGCATTTCCATTTGCTACGGTCAATATTTCCCACAATGGAGTGCATTGTTCGTTATGTGCATGAGAATCAGATGACTTTTGGGGATTCGCAGCTCAGTGATACAAACTGTTAAACACGCTGTATTGATAAGTATGCAGGGAAGGTTGTCGGCGTGTCTAATGAAGAGCCGTCAGAGCTTTTTGCGATTCATTTTGCCGCCTCTTTTTAATGAGGACACAAACTCTGAATGATTTATCGATCCCCGCAAAACTTCAGCCGGTGATGCTCCAACACTCTGCTCCTCGCCTTTGTTTGGTTCCGTCTCTCTCAGGAGCTCGGCAGGGTCTGTCTTTAATTTAAAGTGTGGCCTGCTCTTGTTTGGAATGCATGCTACAGGCTTTCCCCGAGTCCCTCTGCCCAAGCCCTGCTGCTATCAGCCCCGCTGCCTGTCAGACGGTCTGTGAGAGACGACGGAGACACACGGAGAATTATAATTCCCCTTCTCACTCCTCCTCGTATGGACACAAAGCCCTGCACAAACTCAGCCTCAACTCTTCCCCTTATTGCATCCGTTCCTCGGATTTGTGCCGCAAAATCCAGAGTTCTTTTTTTTTTTTTTTTCTTATTTTATTCCCTTAATCCCTGGAAGTGCAATAATATCCAGAGTGTACTGGTACATGAAGTTTCCTCCTGGAACAAACAGGGGAGCGTCTCTTCGTGTCCTGGATAAGTCTCGGCATTATCAAGAATACTGCTCTGTGAAGAGACTTTGCCAAAGCTGTGAAAGCAATCAGCTGAGTCCGGGAACGTCCAAAATCAGAGTGCAGCCAGTTTAATTTCATACCAATATGCTTGCTTTAATTACGTTTTCAAACCAACCACAGGCTTTGTCTCATTAGTCTGGACTGTGTCCAAAAGTTACGAACCCAGCTTTTGACGACAGTGATTGAATTACCTCCTGTGTTTGTAATAGAAAACTAAACTGTGCCGGCTGCGGCTCCTCCTCCTCCTCCTCCTCCTCCTCCTCCTCCTCCTCCTCCTCCTCCTCCTCCTCTCTCTGAGAGCGACTGCTGACAGAACAGTTTGAGCCCAGAGAGATGTAGTCACAAAGCGGATTTGGCCAAAGAAAGTGATAAACAACACGGGGGGGAAACTTGGACAAAGAAGGTAGACAAGGATCAGACACACACACAGTCCTTTCCCTTCGTGTGGAGAGTCATGAATAAATACATGAAAATAAACACACGGCAGCTCTGCACAGAGCAGAAGTAAAGTCGCCGTGGAAGTCGATAGTTGAAGCTCGAAGTTACGTTGAAACTTTCACGACGTTTGAAAAACAGGTGGGTTTAAACGTGTGCGTGTGTTGAGTCCTGAGTGACCAGGAAGACTTCCTCCTCGCACATTGTATGCGCTCCTCGGAGGAGGTAGAATACCCTCAACTACAGGGAATAACATTCAGCACATACATATCTTTATTATTGCAATTTAGACCATTAGCTTTGCACGTCTGTCTCGTCTGCTTCTCTCCATCTCCCTCTTTCCCATCTCATCAGCCGCTCCAGTTTCAGCAGATGGTTGCTCAACCTGAGTCTGGCTCTTGTTTTTTTTGAGGGGGCGTTTTTGTCTCTGTTGCCAAATGCTGCTAACTGTTTGCTCGTGGTCTATTAAGGCCTCGTGTCCTAGCGAGTTTTTTTTTCTTCTTCTGAGCAGCAGGTTTGTTTTTTGTTTTTTTTCAATTGCTGTCAATGAGGAGAGAGAGAGAGAGAGAGTTCACAGCAGCAGGAGGCCGCCCTGAGATTTTTTTTTTTTTTGCAAAGCGTTACTTCTACGGTTACGTGCACGGCCATTTTTCTGAACCGTCAAAAAAAAAAAAAGATTTTTTTATTCTGAAAATAAATGTATCGGTGTCTGACTTCCCATCCCGTTTGTTCCTTTCCGTGCTGAATTGCTGCGTTGTGCTCCGGCATCAGGCAAAAAAAAAAAAAAGTCACCTTGCACATCTGCTTACAGACGCAGCACAGTGAAGCTGATGCAGTAAGAATCGACAAGATGTAAAGGATTTTTAATTCCCAAATATAAAGACAAACCCAGCTTCACTGTATCTCCACCTTTAAGTGGTCTATCAAGCTGCAGTCACAGGTATTATAACTAATCTCACTTAATCCTCTTTACAGTTAAGCTGCCATTTAGATGTCCAACGACCTGAGACGTTCTCAGTCAGACGACTCTGCAGGGGGAAATCTTTGCACTGCTCTGATTACTGGCTTATCCAGGTTTTATTTTCTGCTTCATGCACAACATTAAAAACATGACATTATTACTTTTTAAAGGTTTGTTATTAGACTTTTTATGCCTTCATTGTAGAGACAGGACAGTGGAAATCAGGGACAGAGAGAGAGTGAGAGGACCATCTGCCCTCTTAGTGGACGACAACCTGTTTTACTACATCAGAATGTAAATGATCATCTGTGTAAAAATAAACATACTTTAATGAGATGAATACATTACAAACAGGATATCATAGGACATACATACAGGTGGTTAGGGCGAGTTTTTAATAACATGGAGATAAGAGGAGACATCTTTGAAAGCCAGAGCTGGTTTGAGTGATTTATATGATCTAATTCACTTCCTTCTTTTATGTTCTGTTAAAAAAAAAAAAACTTTTCAGGCACGACGTCTGTGTTGTGTTTTTGTTTTTTGGACCCTTTATCAGGATGAATCACATCATGAACACAAGCAGGTTTAAATCAGGCTGACGAATCCATTCAGACGCTTCAATAGAGAGACAGAAGGACAGGTGTTCTCGTCTTCTTTTAGACAGGTGAACGTTGGAAGTCGTCCATTAGTGACACAGGTAAGTGAACTTCAGCGCAGTGAAGAAGACAAAAAAAAAAAAAACGAGATATTTCAAAATCCTGTCAGAATCTGCTCCAGAGATACAACGTCCTTCTTTTGAGGATCTTGAATGAAAATCCGGCGTAAGACAGATGAATATGTCTCAACTCTTAATCAGTGTGTATTCAAAACGGCGCTGCAGGGCCTCTATGGAGACGGACTGCAGGGCACGATCTGGAAACACAATCATTGACTAGAATGAGAGTGAAAGTATCGTGCACGCAGCGTGCAAAGACCAGTCTGAAACAAAGTAAGAAGTAACTGAGGGGTTTTAATGTTGAAAGTTCACTTATGAAAATGTTTTATTCATCATTTGTCGAGTCTATTCTCACATTTTCAATGATATGCTGGTTCGGTAATCTTAATTTGATTAATAAAAAATAGTCTGGGAAGCTTTGTTAAACAGTGCCTGAAGATCATCGGTGTCAGTCTTAATGATCTGAGGCAGGTCTACCAGGTTAGGTGTGTCCGGAAGGGCAAACGCCATTTTGGCAGACCCTCTTCACCCTCTCCACGCAGAGTTTCTACCATCAGGGAGAAGGTTAGCCTTTTCTAGGAAAGCAAAGTCAAACCGGTATATAAAATCATTTGTACCATCAGTCGTTAAATATTTGAACCAGCTCTAAACTTTCCAGGATGACATCTATGGGTTAATTCTTTTCTTTTCTTCTCTTTGTATATGTCTTATTTTACTTATTGTTCATTTTATTTATGTGTTGGCTGTGCCAATGGCTGCTGTAAAACGATTCCCCCCCCCCCCCCCCCCCCCCCCGGGATAATAAAGAATAATCAATCAATCAATCATCATCAATCAGAAATTGAGCTCAACAGGGCCCCAAGCGGCAACATCCAGTTTTTGAAAATAAG
Organism: Symphodus melops; assembly: GCF_947650265.1. NCBI lineage: Eukaryota > Metazoa > Chordata > Actinopteri > Labriformes > Labridae > Symphodus > Symphodus melops. Next base: position 3,061,967 of record NC_136691.1, read on the forward strand.
CTCAAAAAAATCCTTCGTTCTTCGACTGTCCCCCAGCTCGACGTCACACACAGAGACATGAACATGTTTACAGCCTGGTGCAAAACAGGAAATGTTGTTTTTAAAATCTCATCCTGAACAATGCGTGTGAATCAGGTGTGTAGCTGACGTGACTGACAGGTGAGCAGGATGTAACGCTCCCCCCCCCCCTCAGCTCCCCGTCTGTCGCCCAGGCTGCTTCGTCCTTTAATATTTACAGCCTGTGGATGATACGAGATACAAACTCAGGCCGTCGACAAGTGAAAAGATGAAGTTGTAATTCATTAGAAGTCCGAGGAGACTTTGAAAACAACTTCATGATCAACAGTTCACGCGACAAACGCTCGACTGATGTTGTCATTCTTTCAGCTGCTGATGTGGCAGAATGAGACTCTGCGTGCTAACTAAGTGAAATGAAGGTATGCGCTCTGAAGTGTCGCAGCACAAAGAGGAACTGAGCGTCATGTGACTGAACACGGTTTCCAGCTGCAGTGTTGTGATCCGTTGTCATGTCTGGGGACAAAGTTTCGATCATCCCTGACATTTCCCCGGCGGTCTCCGAGCCTGCACGTCTCAGCTCAGCGGAGGAGGGAAATGAGAAGGTGGCAGAGGTAAAGCGAGACACACACACACACACACACACACACACACACACACACACACACAAACTTAAGATTCTCCTGAAATGGGATTTTTGAAAGAAGACCATAAAATAAAAATGACACGTTTAAAAGAGCGACAGATCTTTTCTTCTTCTTCTTTTCTTTTCTTTTTAAAGCTTTGTGATTACTCTCTTTGTCTCTGTTGGTTCCTGTTCCTGGATCCTCACACAGTCTGCATCTCTCTATTGATCCCTGATGCGATGAAACCCACACAGGTGGGTTTGATGTTGTGTTGTGTCTGGCGGTGAGTCAGCGGGAGTCATCGTGTGTTTCTGCAGATATGATCGCTCTGAGATTGAATCCATAACCTCTGACCGGGTGAACATCCTCCTTGGAGCACTGGGTTATCCCGCTGCCGTCATCTCTGTGACCTCCCTGTGACCTGTACAGTGTGAGTATGTGTGTGTGTGTGTGTGTGTGTGTGTGTGTGTGTGTGTCCTCTTTATCAACACAAGCACACACATCTTGCTTTTCTAACCTGCGTTTTTTTCCCTTAAGGAAGATAGCTGTCATTGAAAGTGTGTCGACTTCACATGATGAACTGTGGGATCCGTGTGTGTGTGTGTGTGTGTGTGTGTGTGTGTGTGTGTGTGTGTGTGTGTGTGTGTGTGTGTGTGTGTGTGTGTGTGTGTGTGTGTGTGTAACACCTCATCGGCTGACATGTCAGCTCAGCTCCGTTCACACGTCAGCTGGTCGTTGATTGCGCGGAGAGAAAGGTCAGAGAAAGAAGAAGTCTCATTAACTGGAGCGACGTGAATAAACTCGGAGACCAGGACAGAAGAGTGAAGGGTGACGATGACATCACAGCCAATCTCTGCGCTCGCTCTTTCGCTCGCTGCCTTGGACGAACACGTTTTAGAAGTTTAAACTCATCAACTATCTCCGATGTCTTTCATGTTGACGGATAAAACTAAATAAAACCCGATGTTTGACATTTCTTCCGGGTGTTTTTGAGATTCTGACTTGTACACAGACCGTATAAAACATGAACGTCGTCTCACTGACGCCACCTGCTGGTTTCTAAAGAGGCGTTATGAAACCCTACGATGGTGGTCGCCCTATAAGTTATGATCCATCCAGTAACAGGCAAAAAAACCCAACCTTCCCAGTGTGTGACACAACAGGCTGAACACAAGATGATATCTCACCCTGCCTTGTTTCTTGGTCTTGTCTCGGTCTCGGAGCACTCTGGTCTCGATTAGTTTGGTCTTTTATACAACGCTAATTTCAACTGTTACAATCTTCATTAGGCAAAACCTGCTGCACCTTCCACCAGGAGCAACACTCGCACATGATCTGCAAACAATGAAAAGGCGAGTTATCTTGTGTAAATCAGCAGCTCAGTTTATGCAGGTGAGGAATCATCAGGCCCGTGTGGTCGTGTAGGAAGCTTACACGTTACACTCATCCTCCTTGATTAGAGTGACATTTACCGACACTGCTGCTTAAACACTCAGCCGATAGAAGGATTTCAATCAATTAACATCCCGATTAGCAACAATGAGCTGATGGGACGGCTGACCTTCAGGCTGGAAGAGAATAAAACCCCCGAAACTGAAACATTTCAAAGCAGAAAAAGATTCAGATCATCGTAACAGTAAGAATGAAATGTAATCAGCATGAGTCAGACGGTTATCTTCATCCTGTCTCCAAACACACACAGCCTCTTAAATCTTCATTTTTTATTTCCTTTTTTTTTAATGCTTAAAGGTGCAGACTCAAGGATTTATGATCAGAAAGGAAGCCGAGGTAAGAACACCTGCGTGTCCGCCCTGCACTTGGGTTAAAGCCTGCGGCGTTGCCTTCGTGCACAGCTGCCCTCATTACGACACATTAAACGTACTTAGCATCAGGAAAGAGACGCTACGATCACATCACACCAGTCCTGGCCTCTCTTCACTGGCTTCCTATTGTTTCTTTGGATCCAGGCAAACATGTAAGTTTAAGATTTTACTACTTGTTTTTAAACCTCTTAAAGCGCTGGCGCCGCAATAAGTGTCTGAGCTAATGACTGTCCATGCTCCTGTCCGAGCGGTGCGATCATCTAATCAGATGCTGTTGTCGATTTTCAAGCGCTCATGGGTGCGGAAGCTCCACGTCTGTAATCGTAAAAACAATTGTATCCTTAATTAATGAACAAAATGAGCTGTGGTAGTTGTTTTTTTATTACCTCTCAACATGTGAAGCTTCATATTCCTGTTATCAGCTGAACCAGCTTGTGGTGTTTTAAAGCTCCACCCTCTGTCTCTAATCGGAGCTACACACCGATCTCATGCCCTGCTGTGATCCTTGAGCTGCCTCACATCCCTCAGTGTATAACTTCAGCATGTGTCTGGAAATCCACAGCGGCCCCAACTCGTCCACAGCTTACAGAGACTCTCCAGCCTCTGCTGCCTGCTCACTGTGTCTAAGCTTCCTCCTTCCATCCAGCACTTCACCTCCCTGCGGCACACACACAGCTCCTGCATGGCGTAACGGTCCACAGAGTGCCGGACCACCAAACCAGGTCCTTGGACTCCCGACCACTTAAAAAGACGCTCGGCCGTGACTGCTCACACTCCTCTGAGCTCAAAGCTGCTCCGACTGTCTGGAGTTGGGGGAAGGTTAACTTTGCTTCAGAACAAACGTGGAGATTTATCTGGACTTTAAATGTTTGATTTTTAGTCAAAGATTAATTTTTTTTAACAGGAAAGTTAATTTCATAATAAGTTTGAGTTTTAAAACATTTCGTAAAGTTAGAGCATGAGTCACAGGGTCAGCAGCTTGTAGGGCTTTAGGACTATTGTTTGGTAATTTCCAAAAACATTACATTCGACCAGCCTTCTCCACCTTAGTAAGGTGGAGAAGCATGTGATCGTCTCTCAGCCAATCAGAAGAGAGCACCTTACGTCACTGATCCTGCTATCCTGCTTACACAATTTATGAAAAATGTTATAAGAGAAATAAAGTTCTGTCATGTCCCTGTATGACACGATGAAGATGACTTTTTGAATTTCAAAGTATTTGAATGAGCGGCCTGTAAAGGGTTAAACTCCCGTTCAGATGATCTTACTGTAAAACACCTTTAGAGATGAGCGTTACCACTCAGTGAAAGAAGTGTTTTTCTCACTTTTATGGTTAAATGTGAGTGTGTGTGTGTGTGTGTGTGTGTGTGTGCGTGTGTGTAATGAAGGGATGGCTGATTACATGCCTTTATTTGAGATCTAAATGGCGCTACGCTGATTATTATTTGAATAAATTAACTTGAACTGATTTGAACAAGACATTTTAACACGATCTAAGACAAGTAAAGATGATTAAGCCGTCTTCTTCTTCTTTTTTTTTTTTGGGTAGGGAGGAAATGAAACCAAAATAAGAGCCCAGGCACATGTGACAAGCGTTAAAATGACTCTGAGTGGGGCTTGACTGATACATAGATGTAACTTTTTAACGTCAGAGCGCTAATATTTAGCATCCTTGTATCTTTGTCCTGATAAAGACTGAAAGGTCACATGTTCTCCTCCTCTTCACTCACTCATGTGTGTGAAGTGTATTGTCCCTCTATTTCAGCCCCGCTCAGAACAGGCTGCTTCTGTGTCTCTGTAGACAGACGAGACACTCATCAGTGTCAGAGAAACATGGTAAAAATGTATTCTGGATGATCTTAGCTCCTGTGCAAAGGACAGTTTAAAATCCCTCAGTTTGTCTGGGATGGTTTTTGCAGTCGTTAGTTGCTGTTTACATTTTTGATGGTGTCCACTTTTTCCGCTTTGCTCACTGAACAGAGATCAAAGTCTCATTCGTCCCTCAATTTCTAGGGTCAAGATTCGCTACAAGCTCAGTTCAACAATGCAGGAAATAAAGCAACAAGAAGTCCTGAATGCACATGTGCAGGTTTTTCTTTCATTCATACAGTACTCACGCTTGAACTGGATTTGTTAAAAGGACAGAAAAAGCCCACTTAAATATTCATCACTTGTAATGGACGGTAGTGGAAAGTCTTTTTTTTTTCTTTTCTATTATGTTGATTCAAACTATCTATGATTAAATTTGATGTCTCCATATGTCCCACTTTTAAAAAACATACGATTATAAAACGAATGTGGTGAGAAATGCAGCTGATCCTGTGTGTTACCCAGAGAGGTGAAGGATATACATTTATATCCAGACGCAGGCTATTCTAAGCACCGCTCTCTGAATCGGAAAGGCTGACAGTGGGTTTGAAATCTTATGACCACACACATACACCCTTATATCTATGACATGCACACACACACATCTACACACACACTTTGAGGCTAAGCAGGCAGGCGAGCAGGAGCCAGCAGGAGGGAAATGTCAGGACAATGTCAGGGTGTAAGCTTGGCATGGCACGGTTTGGCTCGCCTGAATGTCACCACTCTGGAGACCACAGGAGGCCACACACACACACACACACACACACACACACACACACACACACACACACACAGATCTGGAACAGAGGGAGAAGCGAAGAGAGGGTTCTGTGCTGCCTGCCGGCGGGAGACTGCTCGCTGATGAAACATCCCTTAGTCTCTTTATAAGGTCATTTTTGAATGTCACTCATTGATAATTAAAATAATACCAGAACTCAGGTCACGTGTGTGAATCAGTGTGTGCATGTGATTGGTGTAAAAAAAAGAAGAAAAAAAATCTTGAGTAATCATCATTTCTTGTAGTGTATCCTCTTGTAATGCTTTGAAATGTTTAGTCTCTCTGTTTTCTTTTTCGTCGAGCTCATTTGTCAGTGTGCTCTGTTATTGGAATACAACTTTTCAACTTTATTCTTCGGCTGATTTTCTCCCTTATGAGCTTCGTGCTCACCAGAAAAACAGTTCACAGAGGCTTGCCCTTTTGTTTTATTTCCTTTTTAGTTGCACAGTTATTATTATTTGTTGAAGGGACATTAAACTGGATTGCATGAGCTTGCACAGATGTTGTTTTTATATTGCCACAGTTTTTCACGAGTAAGTTAAGTGAGCTTATTGCATATATTTTGTGATCAATTTTTAATGTTGCTGATACGTTACCGTGACCTCTTAATTAGAAGGGCTGCTTGTGAATAGGCGAGGCAGGCGACTGCCTTCAGGGGGCGCCTGAGGGCTCACAAACATTCAACCAAACAAAGGCCCAAAATGTGCAAATTTAGGATTGATAGTCGGAAACCTCGGGCCCCATCTGACAGCACTCACTCCTGTTGTCTTGCTAAGCTTTGCATGCATTTTCACTTTGAAATGCAAAGCTTGTTAATGAAAGTCAACATAATGAAAATAATAAGGAGTTACCCGTCTATAGGAGAGGAAAAAAGAAACAGGAAAAAAGGGAGGGAAACGGGCAGACAGCACATGAACACTGGAGGGAGGGGCCCAAAATGATTTTCTCTGACTGTAGAATCGACACTGCGGTTATGTTATTCTCTGTGTGGACTCTTGTTACTGTTAGCTGATAATCATGATCAGATTGAATGAACATATATCTTTAAAATTTTGAACCACTTAATTAAGTTGTTGTGAGAGTGGGGCTGCTACACAGGGAGCGCAACCAGAGCAGTTGGGAGTTTGGTGCCTTGCTCAAGGGCATGTAGGCAGTACTCTGGCACCTGTCCATCTACCAGAGCAACTTCCATATTTGAGCATGCACTGGGACTTGAACTAGTGTCCTTCCGGTTCCCGAGCAGAGTCCCGACAGATGGGTTACTGATGTGTCATCGGACAAGAAACTTAACGCCAAGCTGCTCCCGCTGCTTCGTCGGCAGCGTCTGAATGTGTATGAATGCTGTCGTCATGGACACTGTATGGACACTGTACATAGCAGCCTCTGCCATCAGGGCGTGAATGGGTACAGGTGAGCAGCAGAGTAAAGAGAAATTTGAGTATTCTGAAAACTAAATCAGCTATAAAAAGCTAAAGTCCATTTCCGAATGTCCACATCTTCCCCCAAATCTCTCCAAACTTTTATTTTATTTTTATTTTTTGAATTGAGTTTGGAAACAAAGAGTATAAAGTATGTATGACGTCTGCAGGTGGACTTTTTTTTGTTGTTTTTTTGACTCTGCTGGTTTTCTTCACTCACCGGGGATGAGGATGCTTCATGAGTTTGTCAGCCGGCTGAATCATTCATGGAAACAAAGAAAAAAAAAGTCAAGGTGATTTATGACTTATCAGAGCAGTGGGGAAAATAAATACTGTCCTTTTACTCACAAACTGGCTCACACCTCCACCTTACGGGGCGGCCAGATGGGAGGCAGAACAAGACGTGGAGAAAGATAAATGAGGAGGATGAATCGCTGTTTGGCTCTCGGCGCTGCTGCCCGAGCTGAGAGCCATTCAAAAGGGCAAAACAAAGAGGGCAGATTTTCATTGATCCCAATGACCCCCCCTGAGAATATCCAGACAATAACTCCACATCTCACACACACACACACACTTACACACACAAACTTCGCAGAGGGGCGGCTGAGACTGGATCTCTACACCCACACGAACCAAGACGCTGGCGGAAGGAAAGACAAGAAGCCGTATTCAGAAAAAAAAAGGAAACAGTGAAAAAGTTCAATCATTCCTTTGATTTATCCTCCTCCTCAACATCTGATCAGATGTTTAAAACATGCATGACAACAATACGCCTAATACCTGTAATGCAACTGAGAGCATGAACAACAACAGATACACACAGCGCTGCTTTCACACGATGTTTAAAATCAGCCTAGTTCAGAAAGACGAGGACGCAAACAAGATCAGCTTTACACGACAGCGATCTGAACACAAACCTCAAAAGTGGCGTTTACGTTCCCACTTTCTATTTATACTGTTGGGTGGAAATCTGTGAGTACGCAGTGACGGAAAACTGTCTGAAATTTGATCACACGTGCGTTGAAACTTAACCTTAACTCGGCTCAACTGCTGGAATGACTCCTGGATCGATATCTGAGCAGCTCGGGAAACTTGACTGTCTGACTGATGGAAAAATAATCTGACATGTTTGTTGTCGTTTGTCTGAACTGCACATGGACGAGAGCCAGCGTGAGCAGCTCAGAGCACACGTTTAGGGTTTTCAACTCTTTGGTGATGGTGGAGCCTTTTTAAGATCTCCACTCTGGAGGGAGGGTTTTCAGCCTGTTGACCAACGTTGTCATGTAGAGCCAGCCCAAGAGGTCATGGTCTACCTCTCTCTGACACACACACACACACACACACACACACACACACACACACGCTTGAAAAGAGTGGCCATTGATGCGAGTCCTCTTGCAGATTGGTCAGATAATAGAGCGAGGCTGTTAAGTCGGGGGATGAGCTGATGATTGCCAGGCAGCCCCCAAAACAAATTAAAGCATTAAAGCCTCTGGCTCATTTCTGTATTAATGCAGCCATGATGAGTTTCTACATTAATAGAAGACGGATGATTATCCACTCTGGGTTTTTTTTTTAAAGTTCAGACCTGACTGGAATAAAGATTTCAAGTGCTGTTAGATCTTACAAAATATTGAAAATGTTGTTTTAAACATTTCGCTTGATTTGACTTTTTCAGCCAATGAAATCATCGGCGGCACCACAGGATGGACGACGAGCTGAACGACGGTTAAATTAAGTGCTGATAAAGAGCCAGCTATGCAATTTCCTCCATTTTGCAAATAGTTGATCTCATTGAGAAAATGTGTTGAGTTTTCAGGCTGGAGCCCAGACGTGTCTCTGTCCTTGGTGCTGAAACAACAAACCCCTCTTTTATTTCTGTTTCTCTCTCAAAGCTGTTGAAAAGGGAAGCTCTGGTCATTCACTTACTTTAAATCTACTAAATATATTTGATATGAAGTTATATCCTCTGAGAATTACAGCACTGTTGTAGTTAATCTCACAGTGTAACAACAGCAGCAGTGTTTGAATCGCCCCCCGGAGACAGATAAAGTTTTTTGAATTGAACTGAATCTGCAGACACAAAAAAGCATCTCAATCTCAGTTACGTAATAAAGTCCTGAATAAGTGATTCCCTATTTATTGTTATAACACTTTTTCTCACAAAGTACTCCATGCATATGATGCATTAGTCAATCACTGTCTCCCGACATGCAGTATATGTCAGAAAACGAGGTGGAAATAGTGCGAACTATGACTGCTACCTCACAGTATGAATACGTGTTCTGCTTGTGTTTGCATGTCTTGCTGCTGTGTTGTCGTTGGTAAACACACACAGAGAGACTGAAATCCCAAACAGCAACAGTGTTCTTGGATTTAATGGCAGCATCATTACCACAAGAAAACCCCCAAAAAACGTGTGCAGAATATATTTAGCAGTCAAATCCCTGCACTGTTTCCACACTCACCACTTCTGCTTCAAGGTATGTGTGAGTGCTGCTTTAGCTATACGAGTGCAGCGGTGCTTTAGATCAAAGTTAATGCTCTTTTTTTCATGGGCTTTACATAATTTATTTACCCACTGGCTGTCTACAGAGCTCCCGCTCTTCTGTATTTGGGTATTAATAATGAAAAAGCTTGTTTTCATTAGACGAGTGCGGTCTGTGCAATTTGTGGCGGGATACATTTCTGCGTGTCATCAGCATATAACGTCTACGTCGACACCTTGCCTGTGAACTTGTTTGCCAGTATGCACATGCCCGAGTGCAACAGATACATGCATGTGTATAAACTGGGTTGTTATTTGGATGAGACGACTCTTTCTGTCTTGATTTCCATTTAAAACAGTTTCACTCCAATTAAGCACCTCTGCAGAGTTCAGCCTCTTCCCACTGCTATTGATCTCACAGTCAGTTAACTAGACAGAGGAGAGAGGACAGGGAGGCAGTGGCTGTGTCTCTGTGTGTGTGTGTGTGTGTGTGTGTGTGTGTGTGTGTGTCTGTGTAAGCATCAAAACCAAAAGTTACTCAGTGAATGCAGCCCTCGTTAGCTCTGCAGCTTCAGAATAAATCTAAAATAAACTTATTGAACTCAGTGTAATTGTTAGGAACTTTTTTGGTCGTCTTTTTCCGTCTGTGAAGCCAAAAGCTACTCCCACTGAAGCGCCTACAAATGCGACCTTATGTCTAAATAAACTCAGGATTAAACTCAGGACCTACTTCTAAAGATGAATTGTAAAATTAACGATTAGAAAACAAAACTCTGTACGGAGGTCCTGAGTGAACATGCTTCTATAGATTTAAACTATTTTTTTCAGAGTTGTGGGTTGGTCTGTATGCCTGTGTTCAAGAGATCTTTATTTTTTTTGTATCCACACAGTTGCAAAAGCATAACACAAACACAGAATTGAACTATTCTCAATAAGTGTATAAAATTCTCAAAACCTGTGTTGTTATAAATCCACTCTGATCCTGTCTCTGATCACATCTATAAACCCCTCTATTTCAGCCCTGCTCAGAACAGGCTGTTTCTGTGTCTGTAGCTTTAAATATGTAAATGAGCTGTGTCTGACCACGCCCCCTCTCTGGAAGGGCTGCGTTGACTCGGACTTTCTCGCTCCATGTCCTATTGTTTATGGTGAGAAATGCTGAAAATATGCATAGTAGCCTTGTGGTAGGTCCGGCCCACCCGTGTACAGAGGCTGTAGTCACGAATCCAAACCATGGCTCCTTTCCTTCATGTCATTCCCCACTCTCCATCTCTCCTGGTTTCTGACTCTATCCACTGTCCTGTCTCATAATAAAAGAATAAAAAGCTCGAAAAAAAAATATGGATACATAATTAGGAGGTCAACGCAAAGTCATTTATTGCTGTAATTATCATCTCTTTTCAATCTGCTAACTTTAGCTGATTTCAATGCAGGGTAGATTATTTTCTCCAGATACACTTTTTAAGATTTTGGCTGAAATTGTCTTTGTGTCCTGACAGTAATTAATAATTCATGTGCTCTGAAAAATAAATTTAAAAAATCTGTCATCTGTAGCAGATGTAAACTGGTAAAAACTTCGGCCAGTGTTGGCATTGGGTTTATGTTTCACGCCTCCCTCTCTCCCCGCTCGTTCTCTACCCGATGCGTACGCGAGCCCACACTCAAAGAATGAGCTGAAATTCGCTTTTGGACCAATGGTGTTAATGCATGTAAGTAAGGGGCGTGGCTGTTGAAGGAGCGCAGAGAGGACAGGGTGAGTGAAGACGGAGCACGGAGAGAATGCTACTTTCAAAATCATGCTAGTTTTTAGAAATGCATCAACGCTGGGTTCAAAAGAGTTGCTAGTTATATGTAAGAGATGATTCCTGTTCATCAGTCCCTCAACAGCTACGTCTCGTCTCCATGATGTCTGCAAACAGGTTCAGTCTCAGCAACTTTAATCCTCTTTTTTTTTTTCCAAAATAACCTTCATATTACTGCATGTTGCTTTTAAAGTCTTTTAAATCTACTGAGATGTAATGACGGAAGCTTTCTGCAGACTTTGTTTAGCGGGAATCAGCACTTTAGCTCACTTACTTGAGTCAGAAACTCTCACCATATAATAAATGGAAATAAGATTAGACCTGGCAGCATGGGTTTTCTCTAAGGGACTCTTCCTCCTGCAGCAGAACAGCACAGCAGCGTGCAGAGAGAGCTGAGGAAATTAACCTGGAAATGGAAGCCCTCCAGCAGGCGTTCAGGAGAGTTGAACTTAATGCAGGTGGAGGCTGGGGTGGAGAGGATTCTTGTAAATGTCTGAAGCAGTGACAGAGGCAGGAATGAGTCGGGGTGGGAGAAAAAGAAGGAAGCAGAAAAGCCCTTAAAGAGTGCAGAATCTGATGCTAGCTGCTGATCACCAGGGCTGCAATAAGAGACTCTTCTTCATTTTAAAAACATGTAACGTCAGATAAAACAATAAATAAACACTAGCACATTCTCCCAGAGAAAACAAACATGCATATTTGGCAGAACAAAAGCTGTTGTTTTTTAATAATGCAGGATCTCTCCCTGCTTACCTTGTTGATATTGTTTAGTTTTCATGTCTCTGTTTTTGAGCTTGGTGTGTTTGAGTTATTTTTATGTCTGCATGCTCCTGGGAATCTTTAGCGTGAAGCCTTATCTAACAATTGAAAGGTGGAGATTCATATTTTCCTGATTCTCACAAAACCCAATAAAAAGAACAAAAGACTTAGTGTTGCACATTATGCCTCGTGTATTGCATTCCTCTCCTCCAAGCCACACCGTTGCACTGTAACAAATAATACAAACACACTCTGTGTTTTAGTCTGTGTCACCCAGAGGTGCTGTTTGTCAACAGGATAAGTGTTTGGGGCCCCTGAGGGCCAATATGTGCACATTTTTACAATGACAGTCGGAAACCTCCCGAACCCAGAACTTCCACCAGATACTTGTCCGTTGCAGCCCTGTGCACCCTTGTCCATAAACACCTGCAGGCTGCGTTCTCAGCACGGAGAGCACAGCTGGAGTGCAGACCAATTCTCGCTGTCATTTTACTCATGTACTTGCAACAGTGTGCGATAATGTGATGTATTCGGTATAAAACCGTGTATAAAAGGATTAAAAACACAAAAACCAAAAAAAAACATACCGACAATTTTCAGAACCGTCAAAATGGAGCGTTTTATTTTGAAAACAATCCAGATGTTTTATTGTTGCGTCGCTGTCTGACAAAATTTGAAAAAGACAAGCCTCGTTTGTTTTCTCAAAATTGCTTCAATATAAAAAATCATAATTTTTTTTCTCTTTTATCAGTTTAAAAAAAAAATCAAGCTGATACAGAGGTGTAAAATCCTGTATAGTTATTCAAGGGTGCGTTTGAGTGCTGGCTGTATAAGCACAGGAAGCCACATACACACCCATGATAAAGAGTCAGTCAGCGTGTAGTTGACATGGTCGACAGGTGGGCGTGATGTAACGGTTCGTCAGGAGGCTTAAAACCCGGAACACCTCATACTATAGACTCGACCCATCTCTGAGACGAGACATTAACATACTGGCTACTGTCTCGTGAACGATTAGGGAAACAAGAAAAGAGGCCAAATCAACAAACACCAACAAATAAGAAACTGAGGGAACAGAAAAACCACCTGTCGAGGTCTGACTAAGTAAAATGTGAACGAATGGGTTTCAGGTTGGATCAACTCTCTTCACACAGCTGTCGACTGGACGTCAGGTTTTTCCTGTTTGATGTTCCGTATCTCATCTTTGATCCGAAGGCTTTACGACGGAGGCTTCACATCCTTCCACTTCAGTATGGTCGGGAGTGTAGCTCATAGGGAGGGAGAGAGAGAGGGGACATGACCTCTGCAAGTTAGCGGGGAGATTAATCTGAAAATAGAAAATGTATGAGAGGGCATTAAATAAGTGCCATGAATCTTGAATTGGTGTCAAGAAGAGATGATGAGTCAGGGTCAAGTTTTGGGCAAGAACATAACACGAGGAAGAGTTCTGCTCTTTACTCCCAATGACGGAGTTTCCTTCAATACACTGCAGGGAAAAGATAGTCTGCACCAAAATTGGTTTCAGGATGATTTATGCAGAAGAAATATTTTTGCGTCCATTGGCTTTCATTTCTGTTGTTGATCATTTTGGCCATTTTTTTTTTTTTTTGCTTATGTTGAATAGAACAGCTGAAGACAGGAAGCGTTTGTAGGAGAGAGTTCAAAGGGTCAGCGGTCGAGTTCAAACCCACAGCAGCTTTCTCGTGCCCGAGAAATCACACCAATGACAGAGCCGCAGAATCTCTATCGAGAGAAGATCGTGGCTAACATTATGACAGACAGGCTCGTACTGACAGTGATTTGGGGATGTTTAATTAAGTGTCACCGTGGGAATCAGTGTCAATCACATAGGTGTCGCCTCAGCCTCCCATTGGTGTATGGTGGCTCAGTTGGTTGAGTCGTCATCGACTCTCAGACAAAAGGTCGGGGTCTGATACTCATAGTGGTGACGCACACGAGGAGATGAGACGGCAGCGCTGTGTTTATGCTTTTGTAAGAAAGACTTTTGGAATATTCAACAGCTGCTCCGAAGTAGAAAACCCCCCATTTTGCCCTCCAAGATATGGACACAACTAGTAATTTGGCAGCATTAATTAGACACAGAGAGGAAGAACGGCTGTGTGTGTGTGTGTGTGTGTGCGTGTGTGTGTGTGCGTGTGTGTGTGTGTGCGTGTGTGTGTGTGTGTGCGTGCACTTGAGAGAAGACGGGTGAAAGAGAGAGCAGAGCAGCTGCAGTAGCCGCGAGTTCGGTATGAGTCATAGATTAGTCTGGCTTTAATTAATGATAGGGGCCTGGAGCTGTCACATCCAGACATCACACGGACAGAGGAGCAGTATGAGAGTCTAAAAACACACTTTGTATTGAGCGATACTGGACTTTTACAGTCAATTATGAAATTGTCTTCATTTCTATCTGGAAAAAAAAAATAAAAAATCTTAATGCACAATCATTTAAAATTCTTCCTTTGCATCCAAAACGTCCAATCACGTGACAGTCTGGTGTCAGGTTTGAAACATGGTGATTTTTTTTTTGTTGGAGCTGGAAATTATTTTACACACAACCAACCAAATGCTTCAGCCGAAATCAGACGATGCATCACAATACAACACTTTCAGGACTCCGGTGACCACAACATCACTGTCTGACTGTGAAGACAAGAGGATGTGGCCGACTCAATAAATGAAAACACTAAAAAATAATAGTACATGTTACACAAAATCCCCCAAAGTAAAAACAAACATATCTCGTTGACTATATGAGGCGACGCCTACGAGCTACTTCAGGCATTTAACTCAAGCTGTACTGATTTCACACCTTCATGTGTCATTATCCACCATCACCTGACAACACAGCCATCTATCTTAGCTGGCAGAATCCACCTGTTGGATCCTACAGGAGGGATTTAAGGTGTCCTCACATCGCTGCTGAATTCTTTTTGTTCAGTAACATTTGTGGACTCTAAACTGTAGGAAGCACATGGTCTGTAAATGTCCCTATTGTAGAAGAATTCAGCAGTTTAACTTGTCGGACAGGAGGTGACAAACGAGCACAAACTGAGATGTTTATCTTCATCTACAGTAAAAGAAAAAAGTGCAAATGTTTCCACACTTACGAGGGGAAAACTTTATCCAGCAGAGAAACTTTTTTTTTTTTTTTTTTTTTTTTTAAAACATCGATGTAATTTAACACTGTCCAAAAAAAAAAAAAAAAAAAGTCTAATTGTAGCTGTGAGAAAGTTGTGTAGAGGAGGTGACGCTCCTGGCACAAACTAACAAACATCAGAAAACACAGAACTTTTTCTCACAAATGATGAACATAACACGCATCAAAAGAGGACGTTCTTTCCTCTGTTTTTTCCCCCCCTGACATTCAGTAGACGCACAGTGCCGGCAACATTTACATCCTACTGTCTCCATTTATCCCCCTCGTCTCTCATTTATTTCCCGTTAGCTTGGCATGAAGTCTGTGTTAAAGTGTTACTGGCTCCAGAGTCTCCACAGTCATTAGTTTTACGCACAGACGCAAAGACTCCCCCTGAGTTTTATGAGGGGCTCAGCAGAGTGTCTCCATTACAGACATTCATCCAAGTGACAGTAATGCACTAATAAAAAAAATAAAAAAAAGAAACAGGACGAGACGGGGGCACGCCGGACTGCCAGATGACCACGGCAGACAAACACTCGCCTCACAGATGAACATAATCAAATCACGCTTGCTGCGTACAAGGAAACACTCTGTGATGAAGAGCTGTAATAAACTGTTTTTGTCCACTTCTCCTTTCCTCTGATTCGGTTAAGGATTCCTCACATTTCCCAGAATGCTTTGTCTCTCACGGAGGAGGGTTATGAACCCGGTGTAAATGGAGTCTCTGGAGTTTGTTGATAATCACAGTATCCGTCATTATTAAGCAAGCTGAAGGCCGTGTATAGACTGCCAGCTTTAATCTCTATTTTTTTTTTTTTTTTTTTTTTTGATTTTTCAGTTTGTAGCCAAGTTTTTATTTTCACACCTCAAAGACACAGCATGGGATGGTTTGAAATGTCATCCTCCTATATTCTACATATGCGTGCCAGCCTGGATTCTCCGGAGGATGACTAAAAAAAAAAACTAATTAGTTTCCAAAATGTTAACTGAGGCTGTAACCGGGGACCCTGCTGGTTTCTTGTTTTGCTTGTTGGCTGTTCTGTGTTTCAGGCTGTGGGATCCTGGACGGAGCTGAACGGTTGTGTTTTTCATTGGTCATGTGCTTTTCTGTTGACATGTAGATTGTTGTTCTACTGAGTTTAGACGACTAAGGGGAAAAAGTGTAGCTTACTTGTTGCAGCTTTTCCTGACTCATCAGGAACTATTGATTACACCTGTGATGTTCTCGCTCACATGATGGCTGATGACAATCAGCTGTGCTGGGAGTCTATGTAGAGAGAGGTGGAAGTTTCCCTGCTCACGTGGTTGTGTGTGTGTGTCCAGAGAGTCAACACCATCAGTTGGCTTTCTGTGCTTTTGTGTTTGAAAGAAGATCTCACTTGTGTGTTTTTATCCCTTTATCCTTTATCCATGTGTGACCACGGTCTGTCGACTCCAGATCTTATTTTAGTCATTTTGTTAGACGTATTCGGTGTTATAAAGCCATGTTCTTCTTTGTGTCTTTCTGGTACCTTTTTGTAAAAAGTGCAGTTTTTTACAAACTCCTGACCTCTGTCTGTCAGGTTTTGTTTACTGGGGGAAAATGTAACGCACAGTATCGTAAAGTAAAACAAAATAAAAACCCAAAATCCAGAGGGACAGAATTGTCCCAGAGCTGCTGAGGAGACGGGTTGAATTTGATGGATTTAGCTCTGCAGCTTTTTCTGTCCTGTGTTTGGAGGGTGAAATGTCCTTTTCCATGCGTCAGAGCTGGAAAGAGCTGATTTCAGCTGATCACGGTTCTGACAGACGAGGACTAAAACCTATTGGGCGTAAATAAGGGTTGGCATACACAGCACAAATTGTGTTGGCCATTTTTTGTGACCAGTTTTGAGGTGTGTTACGGTGAATTTCAGCTTCATCCTGCATCATGTAGTCATCAGGGGGGGGGCATAGGTGCCAATCACAGCTGGATCAGCTGCATCTGAATTTTTCATACAAAACCGAAACATTTAAATTGTTGGCCAGCTGCTGCACAGTCAAAGCACAACCATGAACCAATTCCCTGATTTCAGGTGGTTTTTTTTGTTTTTTTTCACGCCGGATTTTGCCAGTGCAAAATGGCAGTCATCATCTAAAAGCACCATGGCAACGCTGCATGATCGAGACAGAAAATAAGGAAGCCAGGCTGATTGATCTGCAGCACGGGCAGGCACGCCTGTTTGATCAATCTTCTCTCTCCCATCATGACGGATAAAAACAACTTCATCTTTCTTTTTCTCTGACTTCAACTTCCGCTGTGTTGATGCTCAGTTCTGATTCACTCATACAGAGGGAGCCTACAGTGACATTTCAATATTCCATTTTTACAATCATACCGTGTATATCCCCAGCCTTAGACGACGACTCAGGCCCTACATATCATTACGCTTCTGTAACATTCACATTAAAGGCAATGCGTCAGAGAGAAGAAGACATGGCAACGTGAACGGTCTCGACATCAAATAATGTTGACGGTAACAAAAGTTGTGACTAGCTGGACTTTCTGACACGTGAAAATATGACATCACATCTGTGACTCATAATCCCAAAGTAGGGTTTGGTGATGATACAGCTGCATGTGCAGGTGTCTGTTTGTAGAGATTAGACAAAGTGGAGAAGGTTTTTCTGTACGAGTCTTGAATGTCATTAAATCAATGCTGGAAAAAAAAAGAGCTTTCTATGTGGCACAAAAAAAGTGTATGTTTATTATTTGTTAGTTCTCAGCAGGCGGTTCATGCCTGACGGATATTGCACTGTTGTCTCATTAAGTTTATCTGTTCTTACAATGTGCCTCACCAGTCAGAAAGTGACCTTGTGCCAGCATCACTGGCAGCCTTGTAGCAGCCAATATGTTTTCCACACTCCAGGGATTAACTTCATATCCCATATCGCTGCGTTCTATCTCCGTCAGCCATGACTGTCTTGTTTGGGATTATTTTTATGGAAGCTTATTGACAGACTACTGTTGAGTGAGCACAAACACAAACTCAAAGTGTGATCAATCTGAAAGTGAGGATTTCAGAGTTTAAACTTGCATACAAACGGCTTTAATTAAAATGGGCAGTTGTGATTATCATCGTGTGGATTTATGGGAATCGGAAAATTTGGAAATCTATCAGAAGTGCATAGTTTTACACAGCACACTGGTGTATCTGTTTAAGTTTAGCCCTACTCTCTCAAGGGCCAGCAGGGTCACCACGACCTTCTCCGTGAAGCTGTAAGATCACTTTAGTCCGAGCACGCTGCAAGCAGGCGTCAAGCAGCACAGAATAGAACGGCCCAGACAGGAAGTAAGGCAAGGTCACGCACAGATCGTCCAGTCAATTTCAAAATAAAACACAATATACGGACTCATGATCGTATTTTCCATCACTTTGTCGTCATCATGTCAAAATGAAGCAATGTCAACAATACAAACCAAGATGTTTTTTTTTGCAGATGGACATAAAGTGTAAAGATTAACCTCCGGTGCAGATAATTTCAATCTGATCAGCCGTCAGAACAACCTCCGTATTCGGTTTGAAATCGCTCGACAAGTAAGGAAATATACATGTGTGTATGAAAATGATTTGGCTAACAGGTTTGCACATTAGCATTTGAGTGCAGTATTTCCCTGATTAATCATTCAGTCAAAAGCAGTTCAAACTGCACTATGTTGTGGCAGTTCATTAAGCCCCATTATAAAGAACACAATGTAGTGCTCCCACTCTAATCCTCAACTCATTATTTTACACACGATGTTAATTTCTACTCTGTCCCCACCACTTTATAATCATTCTGAGCATGTGGCCAATCTGCACTTTAATTGAATCCAATAATGCTCATGATTTGATATTTTGTTGTGTTGTATTTGAAACTTAAAAGGGAAGTAATAAACATGCAGAAGGTCTTTGTTAGTTTCACTCGGTGGCTCCATGTAGCTCTGATGATTCCCTGTTTCCCTCTCTTGCTTCGATAAAGTCGGTATGTAATTCTCCTTGAAATGTGAGTTGCTATATTAAAACCTAATATTGATATTCTGTGGTCTCAATGAGCAGCAGGCAAAGGGATGAATGCACCTGCAGTATTTGTGAAACGTAGCTTCCAGTTTGACTTTGGGTTTTTCAATGCTAACGGGGGGTTTACCTCAAGACGAGGTCGGGGGTAAGCCTGCTCTGTTGAACCTGAAGTCAGCCCACTTTGTGAAACTGGTTTAACCCTGTCAATAGATCACCATGGTAACGTACTCTGAATGCAAACCCTCAGGGCGCCAGTAGCCTCGCATGTACGGAGGCTAAACTCCTCATCTCAGAGGGTGTGGGTTTGAATCCAATCGTGGTCCTTTGCTGCACCTTGTCCCTCACTCTCTCCTATCAAAACCCCCTTTTTTTAATCAAAGACAGACTTTAAAAAAAAGAATCAAACTGTGTTTAATAAATAAATAAAAAACTCAGTGGACACTGCTAAATGGTGCTTAATGAAAATATCTGTAGTTTGATAGATGATGTGGTCCCTATAGCAACTGCCATTATGGTTTCATCTATCACCGGTGTGCATATGTCGGCTCCATTAATCCTTACACACACACACACACACACACACACACACACACACACTAAGAAGGAGAAGAAATGACAGGCCGCTCTATGACTTCATCGTACTGAACTAAACACTTTATTTTGGAGCAGAAGTTTTGATATTTGGTGTGTGTAACTCCAACACACACACACACACACACACACACACACGCACACGCACACACAACTCATGCTTACCCTAGACGATGAAATTCTGACAGCCAGGACTACACAGCTGAAGCCAACGTCAAGCATCTCCAGCCAGCAGTAACAGCAAGAGCATCTCTGTTCTCTCTCTCACTGTGTTTGTGTGTGTGTGTGTGTGTGTGTGTGTGTGTGTGTGTGTGTGTGTGTGTGTGTGTTTGCGTTACGTGTGTTCATGTAAGGATGCATGGATGTGTGTGCAGCCTGTCTGATGCTTGCATGGCCCAGCAGCTCATTGTTTCGTGGGTTTCTCTCTGCCACTCTCGTGACATGACAGTTTGTAACAAGCGGGCGACAGGCCGGATGAAGCAGCACTGACAACATGACGTGCAGGAAACGCACGCATCAACCAGACAACTGTCCTGCCACGAATGCAACCCGTGCTGCAAGGACAGACAAGAAAATATGCTGGTTTGGGAACTTTCTTCAAAAACTTTGCATGGTTACTGAAGACAGTTCATTTAAAAGACAAATTCAACTAAACAGAGATTTGAAGTGTCAGAATGTTAATCATCTTAAAACAGAGGAAATAACCCAATTAGTACTCTTTAATTGCCATGATGTCATAATGTCTCTCCTGCTTGTCAGATGTTGATTAATGTGCAATAAGCTTTTTTGCCAACTCATTAAACCCCGCCTCCTGCAGATTAAATTCAGATGCAAATGTTTGGCAATGCACATTTACACTCTGCAGCAAAAATCAGTTTGAACTCAGAAAGAAGCGTGAGGATCAGCAGGAAAAGTTTTTTGTCTTTGAGACAGTCTGAGTGCCAAGAACAAGCTGATCTCCATTTCAAATTGTATTTGTTCCAGAAATGATCATGGGGGAGGAATATTGCTGCCCTTGGAAATAGAAGCTGATTTATTAGGAGCTGATCTGCAGCACATAAAGCATTGACGGACAATAGTTGGAAATATGGGAAATAATATACGCACAGCTCGCTCTACTAATTAAGATGGTGTTATGATTCCTTCAAAGCACCCAAACTGATGGTGAATATTGTTTTATATTCATCATTTAGATCTTTTATAACTCTCAAGATAGATAGATAGATAGAGAGATAGATACTTTATTGATCCCGAGGGAAATTCAAGATTTCAGTTGTAGTTTGAAGTGTTGACATCGGTATTGGTTGCTGTGTTTTAGTGATTAAAAAAAAAGCAAACCGGTTTTTGCTTTTTGAAAAACACTGGAGACAGAAAAAACAAACAAATTTGAAGGCAGTCAAAATGCAACAAGGAAGGAACAGATTGTGCATCTGTTTTTAGCAAACACACAAACAGACTTTTAAGGCATTCACTGCACCTGTGATAAAATTATCCTCAGTGGTGTCAACTTGTGATCAAATAATGTCTCGTTACAAACAACAGCAAATCATTTGGCTGGTGCACACTTCATTTTTACTTTTGTCTTTCTTTTTATTTTCAGTTAAAAGTAAATGTTTTTTTTGGGTTTTTTTGCCTTTTGTTGGATGGGACAGCTGAAGAGAGACAGGAAGTGTTGGAGGGAGAAAGTGGGGGACGACATTCGGCACAGGGCCGAGGACGGATTTGGACCCACGGTTTGGAAAACTCTAATCAGGAGTAAAGCCTCAATACATGAGGTGCAGAATGAAACCACTAAAGGTTTTTCAGTTCCCCACAAGTTACATTTGACTGCTAGATATTTCGAGTGATTTTTCCAGTTTTGATAGTCAACACTCTGGTTGTTGGTCTACTTAACCTTAGTCTATGCAGTGTGTTGTTTTGGTTCTAGGGTTGCTCTCCTTAGCCTAAAGAAAAAAAGTATGCTTTGTAAAGTGTGGGCTTATTTTTATTTAGATCCCCTTTTTTTAACACATAAAAATACCTACCTGTAGAAATGGATCTTTATCATCTATCAACACAACATGTTGCTACTTTATTTTTATTTTTTTTTGCAGCTTTTGGTCGTCATGCATGGCTCTGACGGTGTACATGACCGTACTTGTGAACCCATGAAGAAGTAAACACATTTAAGACATGGTGGCTCTCTCTGTCTGTTGCCCTTTTCAACAGCAGCCCCCCCCCGTCTTCACCACACAACCCTCCAGCTGCGTGAAGGCGTGCGGTAAAAATGCCAAATGCAAATGAAAGGCTGATAAACGGCAAGTGTCCTACAACATTACAAAGGACACAGCGTGGAAATATTAGAGAGCAACTAAATGATGCAAGTTTCTGTAATCTTATCTTCAAGAAACACTGTAACTCAAGGGTGCTCTAACGTTATTTACTCCGTTGTAATCCTTCCTCTAGTTGCTCTTCAAGCAAGTTTAAAAGAAACTTCCTTAAGATTGAAACAAGGATACGAGAGTCCTTTAACCTTGTGTTTCTTTCAAGTTTTGGAGGAGACACGTCTTGAATCATGTCCTCCACCTTTCAACAAGATATTGTTTATTTCATGAGGCATTAAGTTCACTCTGTGGAAACATTTTCATTTACTCCTTTACTACCAGTGTCTCTTCTTCAGTGAGTTTGAAATGTTCTCATCCTTCTGACCTCTCATCTCCTCAAAATTATCTTCCCACCACACTGCAAGAACACGCGCCCTCTTCTCAAATGTTTTATTTTGTTCTTTTATTTCGGATGTCACAACCCACCCACTTCAATATCTTTTTATGAGGCATCATAACATCTGACAAATTCGGATCTGCTTTTTTCCCGCGCACCCCGAGCACAGAAGACTCCTCTCCTCAGAGACACTGGTGACCTTCTTTTTAGCGAGGACATTTTTTTTTTCGATTTAAAATCTTTAACATCTCGCTGCAGCCTTGAATCAAAACCATTTTAACGCAGCGCTTAAAGGCTTGTGTTCAGAACACTTAATATTCGGTTTATTCTCTTGGCATGTGCAAGTGCACGAAGTTCATCACAAACACTGAATGATGCATTTCAACTTTTTAAACCAGATATAGTGCTGCAGGTGTTTTATTTATCAACCAAACAGATACTGTAATAACACGTTGATACTGTGCTATGATTTCATTGCACTGAAGCCAAAAAGCCACCGGCTTCCTTTGGCAAAATCCTGTCTGATCACTGCCTGATTTTGTTTTCACGAAGGGATGCCAACTTCAACTCGCTTCCACAGAAATGTGACAGAATAAAATCATGGCCACTTTAGATCGAGATGGTAACAACAGCACAGAAGTATCATGTTAACTATTTGACAAAGTTTTGATTACATGAAATAACTGGGGGTCGTCTGGCGCCCTTTACCTTCCGGGAAAAAGCGCCACTGATCATTTGCATTAAACATCAAGAACTTCATACTGAAAGATAAAGTAAAGCCCGGGGTCGTTTGTGTAGAGGCCAAAAGCAAGCTGCAAGGAAATGCTTTTCGCTGTCAAGTCATTTGAAGTTTATTAAAAGGTAGAGTTGGTAATTTTATACAGCAAACACTTTTCGTTATATTTGGACAGAGAAAGAACCGGCCTCTCTTCCTGCTGTAATCCTGTAAAAACACAGACCTATCACCGCCTTCAGGTCTGGATGGAAAGCACCAATCAAATTCCTACCTGGCTCCCTGTGTCACTTCACTCTTTCCGTGCACTCAAATCACTTCTCCTCTGCTGGGGGTATTTCACGTCCACTGGAGAAGAAAGAAAGCTCAGCTCAAACTACTACTGCCATGGTTACCTGTAATAATTCAAACCACCCCTGGCTTAAAGTCAAACGTCTACACCTGTTCACAGCAGCAATGTACAGTAGAACTACTGGGAACCCTGTATTTTCAACATATGAAGCCTTTTCTAAAATAATCACAGCAGTAAAATGACTTGTAACTTCTGTCTGTTTTGACGAGAAAAAAAAAATCTCTATAATCTGCGATTCAATGGATTATCCTCACAGGTGTTCTAGTGAAGTTTGTCTACAAGTGTTTTCAGTGGGCATTCGCTGTATGCTGGAAAAAAAAAATCCAACTCAATTCAACATAATGCAATCCTACTTGCTATCATCATCAAGCACAATGTAACTTTGTACTGTTTTCCATCAACAGACTTTCTCGATTTAAACACCACGAATAATCTGATCGTTGCTGCATTTCTAATCCAAGTCAAAGCCATGGATAAAAAAGTCTAGTCAAGGTTAGTCCTTTTTGGTTTATCTGATTTACCAACAGCCACATCAAAAGCCCAAATAACTGTCTTTGAACTCCAAGGGACTATATCCTTGTCACGTGATACCCTCTGTGTTCACATTACAGACTTTCACTGCAAACAGCATTTGGCAATAAAAGCACAAAATTAGCTCCAAGGTCAGGAACAAAGCACTACAGGAAATATTGTTTTCCCTCATGTTGTGATACCTTTCATTATCTTGTGAGCTTTCAAATGTCTAATTTGCCTTCTTTGTTGGATGGGAACCCCTGAGTAGGAAATGATTTCTTTGTTTTGGTGAGGAAAAAGGTAAAACTCGACAACTTGGATTGTGTTTAGAGGTTGTGGAAAACGTTTCTGATAGTTCATGTTCCATAAATCTGTGTTTCTCCTGAAAAGAAGGTGGGTGGAAAACAAAAGGTCTAAAATAAAAACAAGTCTGACTCATCTGTTACTTTCATTACAACTGTTAAAGCTTTATATTGTGCACCCTGCCGTGCGTCATATCTGAGACATCCGCGGAGCATCTGATCCCTGATCAGTGGAGCTGGCGTCTTGTCTGAGATATTGCACCACAATACGTTTCCTTTGAAAGTCCGTCCTGCAGGGTTTATGATGTCCTTATCTGTGCTCCCCCTACCCTGTCACTCCCCTCATCTCATGAATTGAAATCGCAGAACTGTCAAATCCTATGGAAATTGCTTCTCCCAATAGCAGGTGAGCGTACAAGTAAAAGTGTCGGGTCTGCATGCTAATGCACAAAGCTTATGCGTGTGCATGCTCGTGCATTTTCACCAATTGTAATTTTGAGCTGTTGCTAGGAGCAACAAGTTAATTCATATTTTCCATGGGTAGGTGTGATTATGAAGCATTTGCCATGGCCCCATGTCATGAAAGCGGGACAGCGCCTGCAGAGAAGGAGCTCCAGATGAACTCTTTATTGAAATGGAAAATTGCACTTGATTATAGTTTCCAATAGATTTCCCATCATGGCTCAGTGAGAGCCGTGCTGATCAGCTGCATTCTGTCACATGCTCTCCTGCTTCCACCCACTCACATGCTTTATGCCTGATCAGAGTTTTAGTTCCTGCTGATTGAAATCTCTGAGCACACTAACTAACTAACTAAATGAGGAACTGAGTGCATTATGAAAGGACTGTATTTTTCAGCCTCCAAGGGGAAAGCTTGAAAGCTGCATTAGGATAATATGTGAAGTCTGTTTAGTGTTGTGTACTGGGCCTATGCTATTTAGAAATGTTATGCAGAGTTGAATATTTAATTTTGAGTTAAGATCAACAAAACCAAAGCAACACTAAAGCTCACAAAAAGCACACAGACAGTCCACCACTGAAGTTGTTCTGGATAGCAGCTGGTCTTGACAGGTCTTCCCAGAAACAGCAGCCAACAGGGGATTAATAAATAATAGCTGATAAAAGTGACAAATGTTGTTTGGAGCAAAGAAGAAGAGTGCTACTAGCATTATTATTCAATGGTGGCTTACTTTGTTAGCTTGATGCAAACACATCTTTTAAATTGCCATGAATGGGCTAATGCAATTAGCGCTACAGTAGAGCCTATAGGTCAAAGTTTAAGCTCACTGTGGACTTCCTGAATTTAGCAAATATGAGCAGCAAAGAAACTGCTTTGCCACCTGTTAATCATTTACACGAGGCCTATAAGTGAATGGAAGAGGATGCTGCAGTGCTTGGGATATAAATAAAACAAGCTAATTTAGAGAGACATTGCAGATTCTTCTAGCTAACTGTTATTGTAGGGTTCTTACTCGAATTTCCACCTAAATTTAAAACAAAAAGTTATGGTATATGTATATTCTGCAAGTTATTAAATTGTAAACGGAGGGCTTAGTACTGCTAGCCCGTTTTTTACCAGCTGTCTCTGGTGATGTTAGTCAAGCTAGCAAATGTAATCGCAGTTTTCAAAAAAAGCATTCGATGACTGTCATGTTTAAGTTAAAAAAAAAGAAAAGAAAAAAGAAGTTGATTTGGTACAAACAAAGTATAGTAGTTATATGTTCAGACTCAAGGTGTCTTTGACATTCTTTGGCAGACAGAAGTTGACAGGAAAGACTTGCAATATGAGCTGCAGCTGACGTTAGCTTAACTTGTTTGCAGGTGCTCAGTTGGATTTACAGTATGGAATAGGAACTATTTTACACGACATAGGACGAGTATAATATATTCTACCATCGACTGAATGGTAGCTAGCTAGGACGTCTCGGAGGAAAGTGGAAAAAAAGCTCATTGAGTGAGGAGCTGAAATTCTCATCCCCTTCATGCTACCTCAATACTCTATAAGTCTCACATGTTTGTTTGCTCTGCTAGCCACTTTATTATCACGCGCCAAGTAAATTAATCATATGCTGTAGGTTTAACACAACACCCTCTAAAAGCATAACCAGTAAGACATACTAAGATTAAAAAATCAAACATGGACGTAGTCATAGTTATGTCATCTATTGGTTTCTGAAAAATAGCTATAAAGACATCAAAGTGCAGTTACCATTTTAGTAATGCTAACTTAACTTTTACTAAATCTAGAAAAGGCAAAGAGCTGGAGTTGAGGCGGTCCTTAAGCCTCCCGACTGACAGCTACAAAACACCCACTTGTCAGTCATTTCAGACGCACAATAATACAGATTATTAAACTTAGTCAAATTAATGAAAATGGATATGCTGTGAAAAAAAAAAATCACCCTTTAAGGTTTTATAAATTATCAAATGGGCTTTACTGGCCGAACCCTTTTCTCTATCAGGCCGTAAACGTGAATTACTCCTGACATGAATATCATTACAATATGGGACCTAGTACATTTGTTGGCTTTTGCAGACAGTTTTTCTTTTTGCAGTTTTTGGCACTTTCTCAATTATCAATCACAAGAAGCTGCTGCTTTTTCATAACTCATTTAATGTCGGCCAAGATGTCAGGATAAAAAGCTACAGATTAAACTATATTGCATAGTTAGGCAGAAGTTGCCCGAGTTTGCAAAGTCTTGTAAACTTAAGTTTGAAACAGGTAATCACTCCAACGTGACATGAATTCGATGTTCGTCTCTGTTTATTCTCAAACAGTATAAGAGCCTCCCAAGCTTAAAAAACCCACCACGCTTTCCTCGCTAGCTGAGCAATGTTTGTTAAAGCTGCTGTGTCCCTGTTGAGCAGGTAAAATCATTTCTGCTCCTCTGTAGACCAAAGGCTTGGAGTTTCTTTTTTTTTAAACTCTCTATCAACAACTTTTGGAGGAGGAAGTGTCTTGATCTTGGTAAAGAAAGTTCTCTCTTTATCTCCCGGGTTCAATCCATTGAGTCAGCGTCCCTCTGGTCGTCTGCTTTGCCCCGGGCGATGGTAGGAGGACGGGGCTTGAAAAGCTTCAGACGGCAGCCCTGAGGAATTAATCAATGTGAGAGAGCGAGAGTGAGGCTGTGTCAGAGGGAGGAAGAAAGAGAGGGACAGAGAGATCAGAAGAAACAAAGTCATAAAAGAGATGAAAAAGAAGAAGTGGGTGTCCGCATTGTGTGTTTTTTATTTTTTGAACAGAAAATTGTGCCGGCCATCACGAGTTCACCTCTGACATCTATTTGATGTCGTCTAATAGACTGCAGGACCCCTAAAATCAGGCTCAATTATCAGCTTGTAGAAATGCTTTAATGTATGTTTACGCCGTTTCCACGGGAGATGTATGCGTGATATTTTCTCCTGTCAGTTTATATGAGCAGTCTGATGTTTGTTTATTTAAATTCTGAAGTGTGATCACTCACAACAGGTATCGCTTTATCAGGTAATAGAGGAAAAAAAATGCCCACGATCAATCATAGTGTCACAGTGACGTCAATCAACGTCAAAGTCAATCTAGTAGTCAGAAAACTAATAACAGGGAGAATATAGCCTTTATCCCCTGGATGCATTGAGATGAGACAATCAAGGCAAATCATCCCAGTCTTATGCCACACATGCCTTTTCTCACACCAATTTATGCTGGCAACCTGAATCTCCAGATTTCAGAGGCCCACCAAGTCCACACTACAGCCCCAGCTAAAGGCAGGTGCTGCGTTACATTTCATTATTAGTTAAGTCGACTAATCATCCACATCACTGGTAGAATCAAATGAATCGGAGAGTGTACAGGATTTGCATGCAGTCGTGTGGTTGGTTGAATCAGGTCACCCAACCTTTGCGGCAGGAGATGAGCTCCAAGAGACCAACCTCAGAGTCTCATTCAGGAGGTGGAGGGGACAAATGTGTATTTTAAAGCTGCAGCACGGGGGAGGAGAACTGGACCTGTGAACTACACCCAGCAGGGAAGGACCACTGTGGGGGAGTACGGGAGCTTTATGAGACATACAGGCTGCAGGGACTGTTGATTTACCTCTGCGACGCACTGTGGGAAAGGTTGCACACATACAGGAAAAGGCAGAGATAAAAACACACACACACACGCAGATTAACTCACCGTGTGGAGGGAAAGAAATAAAAGCAAGAGAGAAACATCTATGTAGAGCTTTTATTGTTTTGAGAGGGAACTCTGCAGCATGTTGAATGACCTTACAGTGAAAAGCACAACGGTTTACACACACACAGCCGCCGTGCAGCAGTTACAGCCTCCTGGTTCACTATATATACGTCCAACAATGGGAGTCAGCTGCAGTAAAAGGCAGAGTCATAGAAATGATTATCTACCATTGAGCTCACAGCATGTTGGAAAGCAGGGCGTGTGTTGGAGTCAGACTCTGTTTTTCTTTTTTTCATTGGGATACGGCTCCAGAGAAGAAAAAGTGTGCGGCAAGATAAAGCATTATTGCATCTTTCTCTTTTCCCGTGATGTGTTTTTATTATGTGATATGTCATTTCATATACTTGCAAGGCCTCCCTTACTGCCATATACTGCTGCTATATAGTCCTTGGTTTGTACACACCAATAAACCATGCTTTTATAAACCATACTTTTATTGGTTTGGATGATTAGATACACAAACAAGTCCCACACAGACATGAAACAAATAAAATATAACTTCTAAGAAAGGTTTTTTTTTTTTTTTCTCATTTCAAATGTGGAGACAATTTTCAGGGTCAGCAATGAAGTAGTACTGTGTTAAACCAAGACAGCATCATAAAAGCATGTAACACGTTAGCTATGTATCCCAGAAGGCTGCGGGTACTTGTGTAGATGATACTTGTAACTGATATAAGTATGAAATGCCCACAAACCAACCAGTGGGGTTTTTTTGCTGAAGACTTCCTGGAGGCTCTGAAAGTAAAATATACCTCTTTATCGATCTGACTGAGATATTAGTTTAAACAAACACGTTACATATGAACAAAAAGACTTAGTGTTTTGGTCTAAGGTGTCCATTCTTTGTCTACATCCTGGAAAGGAACCATACTTTGCAAATCTATTAAAAAAAAAAAAGTATAGACAATTTAAATCAATGACAATAAAAATAAGGTGGCACTGCATTTGTACCAGCAGGAGGCGCTCAACTTTTCTCTCGTTTGAAATAAGCGCCTGAAGATGGGACGCATGCAGACATGGTGGAAACAAGTGAAGAATTTAAGGTTGAAGGTGTTTTTGTGCAATGAGTTCATCAGCCTGTTTTATTTTTTACATCCAAGCGGAGCACATGAGAATGGCCCAGAGTGCTGAAATATACATTTTACTCATTAACTAAAACGACTTAGTGAGGGAGTGTGGGTAGTGGGTGTCCGATAGCGCCCTCTATTCACCACCTGATGGTGTCTGCAGAAGATTTACAGCTGTATAAGATATAAGAGTGGGACCTGCTTCAGTTTGACCAACAATCTATTGGTACAATTCACCTTGATTACTAACTTATGGTAAGACTAAATATAATAGGACTAGGGATACAAACAATCCTAATGTAATAGAAAGAGCCAAAATGCAAAGATATTTTGAGTTTTTAATCCTCATTAAAAGTTTCGTCTTAAAGAAATGACACAGCATCTGTTCACAGACAGCCACTGACTAATGATGTAGCAGTGATCAATAACAGTGAAATGATATTCATCCCTCACAAAGTTCATGAAGGCAGCCTGCTGGCATCTGGTGTCTAAAGGACAGTTTTCTTTGAGACGTGTCTGCAGGAGACAAAAGTCAAATTTGGCTTCTGGTCTCAGTTGTTCATTTTCAGTAAATCCCCCGGTTTAACTCTGCAGGTTTTGACCTTTTTCACACTTTAACTGATGGCTCTTTGGATGGATCTGGGACATCTAAAGCCACTGCTTTTTTTTATTGATGGAGCACATGAGCTGATCCAAGGAGAGAAGGTTGCTAATTGGTAGAAAATACAGCTTATCTGGGCCGAGGGGAGCCGGGTTGTGCATGCAGGGCTGGTGGAGTCTAATGTGTGCTCTGCACATTTAAATTCAGTGTTTTACATTCAGCTCTGCAAATGAGGTCTCACATCTCTTGATTAATTACTGCAAGCATTGGGAACCACTCTTTCTGACTGGTCGCTGTGTGTGCATGTGCATTTAGAGAATTTGACAAAATAATGTGCAACTCTGCAACATCTCTAAGCTAATTAGTGGTGGGATTTGGATTGGAATTGCTGACCGCAGCATGCAAACACTTGTTTACCAGACCTACTTTTTAGTGTAAATGCTGAGCAATACTGTCCAGATCCCTGCACAGCATGTCCAGCTTTGATGCTGATTGTACAGCACACCGGCTTGAAAGCTTTACCCCTGGCCTGTGCTCTGGCTTACAAAGGACAGAGTCTTGTGTCTTTTGTCAGCAGCTGAAGGGTGAAACTGGACTGGAGCCACTCAGACCTGAGCAACATTTACTTCTCCTTTTTTTGGCCAAGCCAGCGGTGTAGCTCAAGGCAACGCAGCCTGTCAGTTTGACACGTTTTCCCAAGCAAAAACATCTCCACACATTTTGAGTAATTTTCCAAAAATCATGTTGTGCAGATAGTTGGTCATCAGACAATAAACCAATGGATGTGACGATCCTCTCAGTCTTTTTTTTTCATTTAATGCCACCAGGATGTCAACATTTTCAAATGTGCAGAAACACAAGCTTTTTAGACACTTCAGGTTTGCTTTGCACAGTCTTCATACATATTATAAGTCCGGATAGAAGAAGAAATAAAAGCGGCAAATTGTTGCAGACGCTTGGAAAACGGCAAGCTGTCAGTCACATCCCTCCCTTGACTTTGCGACGCCAGTCATTCACTCACAGATGCCTGCTGATTCCTGTCACGCCTCCTTTAGAAAAGTGAAATCTCTGAGATACGTAAACACAGCTTCCGATATCCTTTGCTTTAAACTGAAGTCTGTGAATTCAGCAGAATGCATATCAATTTAAAACGGGGGTGACACCGTGCCATGGGAAATTATTACGCCACAGGAGTCTCTGTGTGCTCCTTAAAAGGATTATTTACGACTACTGTAACACACACTACAGCTTGCAGGGATGTGAGAGGAGAAAAGAGTGTGTCTGCAGGTCCACACACACACACACACACACACACACACACACACACACAGCTTCAATAAGAAGCTTTTTCATGCATCGTGGGCCTAATCCAGGAACTTTATTCATGTTGTTTCTATCAAAACAATGGCGGAAAAAGAAATCAAAAAGAATAAATAAACGGTTAATCTCCCTTTCAGCTCAAGCGTTTTAATCTTCCTACGATTTAACATATCTTGGTTAAAATATTCCTATTTATAGGGGTCGCCGGTGGCGCAGCGGCAGTGCGCGCGACCCCACGTATTGAGGCTCAGTCCTCGTGCGCGGGCGGCCCGGGTTCGCGTCCGGCCTGTGGCCCATTTCCCGCATGTCTCTCCCCACTCTCTCTCCCCCTTTCCGACTCTATCCACTGTCCTCCCTCTACAATAAAGGCAAAAAGGCCAAAAACAAATCTTTAAAAAAAAAAAAAAAAAAATATTCCTATTTACAAAAGTGATTAATAGCAAAAAAGTGTGCAGACCAAAGTGATTTTTGACGATAAAGGACGATAACGTGCAGTGCAAGACGCGTGGCGACAAACTTGCTTCTATCATAGAAACGCTGATTTGATCCGAAACCACGTGAAGGAGAAACCAGCTGGGACAGATAACAGGCAATCCTGCATCACATCTTTCCGAGCCCCGTCTGTACATGACGTTGTGATGATATCAGAGCGAAGAAGTTGAGCAAAGTGAAGAGGAAAAATGGTGACAGGAGATTTGCTCCCATGAAGGAGAAGGCATCTGTGAGCTTCATGGTGTTTGACGAGGGAGTACAAACTACAGGACATGTAGAAAAATCTGCAAATAGCAGCAGAATTAAAGGAACGAGATCTGTGTGTGTTTTTTTTTTGCAAGTGATCAATACAGTAATTAGAGAATATTTAAAAAATTAGGGTCAAACAACATATGTGGTTGTTTACTGTTGATTTAAATAGCAGTGCATTATGTTAAAGGAGCAATATGTAAATCTGACACTGAGCTTTTAAAATGGATACGAAGGTCCAAATTTAAAACACTGTAGTGAGCTAATCTCTTCCATCGCTGCAACACTTGTTGGTTTTCCATTTACTGAGAGGCGTCCAAAACTGCTGTGTGGGCGTGCCGTAAAACCGCCAATCTTCCTTCTCTGGTCAAATCAGACACAAAGTCTTCTTGTACCGAAGCAAAAAAAAAAAAGAGAAAAGTTGCTCTGACAGAGTTACTGACTTCTCCGTCTGTATTGTCTCACATTTTTTAAACTGAACCCTGAAAAATGTGTGACGAATGCTATTGACATTCATGCCGTGTCCGTGACATTGGAAGATGATTCACTCTGTGGACTTTTCAGGATCCTGAAAAATTGGCTCCACATTGAAGTCCTTATCAGAAAGGACACGGAGACCTACACCTGCCAATCACTCGTGTCTGTGAATGGGCTCTGTGTGGCTCTCTTCTTCTCCTCCTTTTGGCTGACACACAGAGACTGAGTTCATCCTTAATGCTATCTTTTTATCTTCTTAAGGTTTTAAATCAAACAAAATATGCTGCTGAATGAATGACTGAAACCCTGAGTGGAACTTGTCTTGCACTGAGAGAATGAAACACCATACAAACATTTACTTACTGGTTGTGTGAGTTTTTTTTGTTTCTCCCTGTGTTTGGACTTTGACACTGGGCCACTGACGTTTTGCTTATTTTGGTTTGAATAAATCATTTCTGTTCTTGTCTGCACTTTGGGTCATGTCCATCACCATTTTAACCTTGTGACATCACAGTTGCATAACCTTACAGTTCTTGTGAGACGTTTGTAGTTGGTTATGAAAACAATACTGACGTCTCTATTGTTACCCTTAAAAGCAGGAAGCAGACTGATTTTTTCCTTATAATTGTTATTATTATGAAAGGCCCAAAACCCCTGTAGATATCAGACAATATGATGATGTTGTTGCAAAAACAGCAGAATCAGAAAATGATAAAGTAAACTCTTCTTGTCTTTTCTCTTCTGTGATGTTAGTACTAATAAGACATGTCCGTTTGTGTGTTTTCTATCTGGAAGATTTAGATAACCGTGGAAACCATTCCTCGTATTGGACACTAATTAACTTCTGCAGGACGTTTTTTCACCTCAATGGGACTTCTCCTGGATAAATAAACAAAATAAATAATCAAAGTAATCACACACTCAACATGTACCCATTCTTTTCAACATCAACATGACTACCAAGTAGGAGGGGGAAAGATATACTGCAGACATTTGTGTGTGTGTGTGTGTGTGTGTGTGTGTGTCACAGACTTCAGACTCGGGGGACGACAGAGAACAGCTCTATTTTCTAATTGAATAGCGATCCAATCCTCAAGCTCGGCGAGCTGAAGTGTAAAGCAATTAGCCGATTGATGGTGGTTGGTCTTGAAAGAGCGAGGTTGAAAAAAAAAAGGAAAAAAAAGAGAGAAAGATGTCAGTATAAATGTGTGTGAGTGTGCTCTTTCATCCTGGGCAGACATATATACATACCTATGTCGAAAAAGTGTAAAAAACGACATACATACCTATGTCGAAAAAGTGTAAAAAACGACATACATACCTATGTCGAAAAGTATAAAACGCATAACCCTAACCCCCCTACCCTACCCCCCTAACCCTAACCCTACCCCTAACCTAACCCTAACCCTAACCCCTAACCCTAACCCTATGTCGAAAAGTATAAAACGCATAATGGCGCATGGATGGCTTTTGAAGAAAGGGCTGAATAGGCCCCTCCTTTGGCAGGACGCATTCTTCCATGACACACTCTGGCTCCTCAGGGGTCGGTGGGGGTTGGTAGAGAGACACTGTGGGTGATCAAGGAGAGAGAGAGAGAAAGAAAGAAAGAGAGAGAGAGAGAGAGAGAAAGAGAGATCGTTGGTAGAGAGACACTGTGGGAGATTGAGGAGTTTGTGTGGAGAGAGAGAGAGCGCAACAGGAAACAGAGAACCAGTTTTGTCTGTGCTAACCCTAACCCTAACCCTACATCAATCACCATCAATCATCTAATTGCTCTTTCAGTATACAGTACACACAGAAAGACACACACATACGCGTGGAGGGGACCCCTGGTGTGTGCTAGTGTGAAATTCCCCTGGCAGCAAATAATTCAGAGTACAGGCATGGAGCGGCGGTGTGAAATCCTGCTAGTGTGAGTGCTGGATTACTGCTAGTCAATTCTCTCCCCCTTTGAGACACAAGCAGAGAGCCTGTCAGTCAGCCTGCCTCGTTCGACTTCACCTAATTGTAAAACACACACACACACAAAGCATGAAGAGGGAATAGATGGGGACATAATAGAAATCTAATCAAGAAGAAGACAAACTGAAACACAAGCAGAGATTGGCGTGGAGAATCTGATTATCACCGAATTAAGTTACGTTACAGCAACCGTATCCAGATAGAATTTCATTAGATGTTGACAGGCTGTGTTTTGTTCCACAGAGACGACCATGATGGTTTATAAGACTTGAAAATATCTTAACATTAGCACCACTTGATTTTAAAGACTGCAGGGATTCTTTTTTAATTTCATGTTTTTTGGTCTGTTTTAGAAAGCTTGGCGGGTTAAATAATTCGCCTGCATGTTTCCCTCAAAGGAATCTCATCCGGCAGGAGCTCGACACCTGGATACTGAAGCTTTAAGAAGACGAGTAGGAAACATTTATTCTCTACCATTGCCGTTGACAAAACTGTTATCAGAAGTCCCGCCCCTTCTTTATTTTGATTGGTCAGAGAGCGGACAAGAAGAACGAGAGCTGTAAAAGCATTGAATACTGACTGCAATCCTTGTGCTCAGGACGCTGAGCGTTGAAATTCCTCAACTGCAACTCTGGCTCCTTTGGTAGAGTCCGTTCTCTCGCAGTCTAAAGGTTGTGGGTTAGATCCCCAGCTCCTGCAGTAAGACACTCAACCTCATGTCGTTCCCGCTGCTTCAACAGTGACGTATGACTGGGATTACTTACTTCTGATGGTCACTATAGACAGCAGCTTCCACCGTCAGTGTGTGAATGTGTAGTTGCGACCTGCCGTGTAAAATCACAAGCTAATCCATTTACATAGTCCATTTTGGTTGTGTATTGAAAACAGTCTTAGTGGACATGAGTGAGTCCTAAATGACTCATCAGCAGCTGTTATCATAATGAAGCTTAGTGAAAGTTCAGTAAGGAAGACTTTAAGTGATCCACTGTCAGGTTTCTCAGTCACCCTTTATTCACGCTATCTCATTTCCGCTGTCATTCTCGAGCTGTCAGTTTGGGCCGTCCGTGGGTTAATCAGCTGTTCTGTCACCGGACCTCATCTAACCAACGGCACGGCATTCCTCCTTCGTTTCCGGCCTATCATCGTTCAGCTCTCCTTTCAAATATTATTCTTTTTCTTCCCTAGTTCTTTCAAGCTGGCTTCATGCGCCCCTCCACCTCCCCATCACCGCCATCTTCAGAAGCAGAGTCAACTCCCATCAATTCTTCTCCAACTCGGTCTCATCAAATCATCAGTCCTCCACCACCAGGGTCTGGACTCCATGTCTATCCTAATGAGGAGCAGCACTTCATCACTAAATCGCATCTTCCACTCCGTAGAGTCCAAGTGCCAAAACTTTTCTGTCATATCTCATTCTGTCAATCACTTTTTCACTGTAATAAATTCATTCTTAAAATCACGTGTCTCTCCTGATTGAACTGTTACAGACCTACGACACCTACAGATATCAGTAGATCAAAAAGTGCATATCACGTTTTATGAAGTGCTTTTCATCGTCTGCATATGTTCGCAACGTCTGTATAAATAAAACAATCCTTTGACTTAAGTCTGCTGCTTTTCTTCTGTGAGTTAACAGTATATCTGCCCTATATGTGCTCATTAAATTCACTTGTCACAGATGTGTTAAAGCCCCTACAAAGAGTATTATCCTGCATGGATGAATAGCTGGATCCCCCTTCGGCTTGGATCTAATGAACTCTCTTGAGTCCTAGCAGTATTCTTTGTTTTTTCTCCCCTGTAATGTACTAAAAAATAAAAGCATGGTTTGGCTAAAAAAAAAAAAAAAAAAAAAAGTCACCTTCTGGGGAAAAAAAGTGTCTTACTCTTTTTAACACAATAGAAACAAGCAAGGGTCTTACACGTCTTAAACAATACACAAGGCAGCTTTGTCCATGCCCTGCGTAAAAAAAAAATCATCAAATATAAATGTACACTGTGAAGCATATCGTACAATGACACTAAACAAGGAACAGTCGGCTTAGGGGGCCGAGGGCAGCAGGCGGTCATTATGATTTCTTATTCATGTTGGTAATGCTCTGCGTGGCTAGCTTGAAGCCGCAGAAAGACACGGAGGCTCAAAGGCCGACTTTCAGCAGGGTGGAAGCTCTGCAGCCACTCAGGGAAAAGATAGAAGAAGAAGACAGGGGAGAGAGGGGACAGGGATGTTGAAAGCTAAAGAATGAAGGGAGTGAGAGATGAAGAGGATGTGTGTGTGGGTGTGTGTGTGTGGGTGGGTTTGTGCTCAGTGGAAATGAAGTGTGAGAAAAAGAAGTGGAAGTTGGCAGAAAAACAGCTTTAGTGTTACCATCCATGTATGAGCCAGTTGTCCTCATTAATTTAGGTCAAGCTCTTTAATGATTGTGTGAAAGTGCTTTACTCAAATCCCATGTGGCCCCGGCTGCAAAATGAGGTGGAAAAGAGTTCTGCACGCGTGTAATTATATGAGTGCCCAGGCTTCTTGATCCATGAGTTATCTGAATAGCCACAATTGTGTGTGCATGCACTCAACCAAGGGTCATTTTGAATTGAGGTTAGGCTGAAACACTTTGACATCAGTGTTGGGGTGAGGGCTTTACGTTATAGTGTTCGTTATGATTATGCTGTGAGTGACAATCTCTTGTGTCGAAAGCGATTTTCTCCTAAAGGAGACAATACAACTAACTAACTAACTAATTAGCTAGCTAACTAACTAACTAGTCAATGCAGTTTCCCCATTGGTCACAACAACAGAGCACTTAAGTTAAGTTAAGTTAAGCAACAGCATATTGGACGATTTCCTTAGTACTTCTGTCCGATCTGGGTGCACAAACTGAAGGTCTGTGTCCACTAAAGGTGTTTGTATGTGCTCGCAGAGCACACAACCTCTATTTCAAAGCAATTATCAGCAACACTTACTGTTGCTAGGTTACGAACGTTCGTCTTGTGACATGAGAGCAACCCATTCGGGTACTTTGCCCAGACAATACCGGCTGGGTATTTCGGGGTGGTGCCAGAGCTTTTTGTTTTGCTCGATTGCGAATGAGCAGTCTATCGGACAATCATATTTTCGGCTTGTCGGCCATGTTGTTTCATAGAAAAAAATAAACAACAAAGGCCTCCAAGAGCATCTGTTCCTCTTATCTTATCACATATGGACCAACGACCCCACCTTGTGTCTGGAGCTTTCATATAGGAATGGAATCTCCAGATAATACATTTTGAAATTTTTGTGCTTTTTATTATTCTGTATATTTGACATTTTTCAAATTCTATTTTATGTATTGGTAATTGCTTCTCATATTTTATTTTATTTATTGTAAGTACTTCCTCGTATATGTAAACGTACCTGGATTCTGATTTTCTGTCTCTAAGAGTCTTTACTTTATTTTTAAGGTTTTATGTCAATAATGGAAACAATTAAGCTAATCAGCTAGCGTCCAGCCAATGTAGGCTACATTTGTTTTCACCCAAAAGGGGACGTGGTCACTCAATGTCCTGGCATTAGAAGCAGCTCGAGGGCAGCCGTGGCTCAGTTCGTATAGTCGGTCATTTGAGCACTCGCTCCTGTATCAACATGTCCGATGTGTCTTTGGTTAAGACACTTCTGAGTTGTTAGAAGACTAGAAAAAGCCAGTAAAGCTAATCAAGCTCAAGTCCATTTACCATTACTCAGTGTGCATGAGAAGAACCATTGGAGGAAAATAATAATTTTCTTTCCCCCCACTCTTCTCGATAAAGTCAATATACTGAAAATCCCGTTCCCTCTTGATTTTGCTTGATTGGTGAGGGAGCTGGAGCTTGACGAAGACGGCGATTATGCTCACGAGTATACTGAAAACACTTGGAAAAAAAAAACTTCCTAATGATATGAAGATGATTCATTCATCTTATTTTTCATTCTATTCCATCTGACTTGGCTCTATCCTGGGGTTTGCAGCTTATTATTTTTAAATATCCTTCTAAAGCTTTTCTCCTCCTGTGTAAAGTACTGTGAATTGCCTCTGTGTTTGAGATGTTCTATATAAATAAAGCTGCTCTGCTTTGCCTCGGGCTTGTTCTAAAATTTGCAGATCTGGAAGAGCATCCACTATGATAAAGTTTAAAATGTATCCTCTGGGTATGTGGATGAAGGAGTTTGATGATTTGGACAGAAGTGTAGATGTGAGGTGGGAACTTCTTTTTGATTATGAAGCTAAATTAATCTTACGCTCATGCTGAAAGACAAACAAGTGATAACTGTTTCATGCTAAAAGTCTGTCAAATGTTAAGAGGGTGGTAGACTGATGCCATACGTGCATGTTTTATGTAATTACAGAATAACTCATTAATTTAGGATTATCTGTATAACTCGCTCTGAGACATATCTTTTATTATCCTGTGTGTACAGAACATCTCCTTGTCTTTTAGTTAAGGCCTTTCCTTCTGTCTCTTTGTCTTCCTCTTGTTCATTTTCTCTGTTCTTCCTTTACCTGCAAATGGTTCATCCCAATGAGTCTGCTTCTGCTTGCAGGTTTCTACCTGTTCCAGCTACCAGACCGATTTCCATAAGGTGATTCTTCAGTTGCCACCCATGAGTCCCTACACACTGAGCTGCTGCTGCTATTACCAATTAGCTTGGTTCTGCCGGTTAAAAGAAGCCTTTCCTTGCTCGTGTCACCAACTGCATGCCCTCACTGTTGTCACCTTTATGTCTGGTTCTACTTGGGATTTCTGCTTGTTACAGGATGCCCTTCCTTGCTTGTCCTCCCTGTTTTTGCAGAGATCTGTTCCCAGTGCACTTGGTTCTATTTGTGATTTCTGGCAGTTCAAAGAAACTTTTCCTTTAGCTGTTATAAAGGATATGCTCTCCCTGTCTCTGTGGATGGTTATCACCTTTGAGTCTGGTTCTAATTGAGGTTTCTTGGCTGTCAAAAGAAGCTTTTACCTGCTGATGTTACTGTTTGCTTGCTCGTGGTTGATGCTGAAGCTGGGTCTTTCATAGAGCATATAACAAAGAGTGTATTCTTTATGTTAAGCATCGTGAAAGTGGTGTTATGGTAAGGTGCTATAAATTATATTGAGTCTTCATTTTTAAAAGGGGTTGTTTCATCATTATTACACCAAACTAAAAAGATACTGTACTAGAAAGAAGTCCAACATAAATTGCCCAACATGTACTTTCAAAATGTCCAAAAATAAATGCACTACAAATGTATGGCTCCAAAAGCCCTAACCCAGCTAACCGCAGTGTGAGAGATACAAGTATTTATGGTCTATGCTTACCTGTTAAGCATGCAACATTGGGATAAACAGGAATGTTTTACTGGGTGTTGGCCGCCAACCTTGGGGTAATTTATGAGCTTACTGTAGATAGCCTTTGCTTCACAGCCAAACACCCTGGCTGCTTTATGCTTTGTTGCTTCCAACTCGACACTCGGTGTAAACAGCGGTCGCAGCAGTGAGATTCTATCTTGTTCAAATATGGTGGACAGGACGGAGGAGAAATGGGAAATAAGATCACATCATGCATTTCCTGCTTCAAACAACTCTGTATGTGTTTTATGAAGAAGTAGGAGGTTGGCATTTTATCCTCATTTGCTACTCAGTGGCATTGCTTACCAGCCAACCTCCTCCTTCACTTTTATAGCATTACTGACAAAAGCAGGGTGGGTAAGACAAATTTATTTTCAAAGTGCATCAATGATAATCATCCTTTACGTCCCAAGTTACCGCTGGCTGTACAACAACTCATCCTTTGGGAACAATAAAAACATCCTTAATCCAAAGCTTTCCTTTGCTGCTTGTCATACAGTGTGTACTGCTTGCTGCTGTTTTCTTTTACTTTTTCCATACGTCCTTGGTGGTGTATCTTCAGCAACGCAAGACTAATTTCCCTGGAAGTGCTATAAAATGTATCTTAATCTCAAACTGCACCATCTTGAGTTTGTATATAGGACCCTACTCCATCAGCTTGAGTGAATAAGGCGTTATCTCAGGGAGTTCACAGGCTGCGACAACGAATTGCTGCTGAGAGTTGCAGGTACACAGATAGCACTAAAAGATGTGACAGATTCGGTTGATAAATCACAAGGCTATCTCAGGTTTTTAGCATCCGTGCACTTACGACAAGGCATCACGGCAGTTTCAGCTTTATGGCGGGCTTTCAGGAGGCAGAATGCTCTCAGCATCCGCATTGGAGGTCATCACGTCTTTGCAGGTTTTTATCCCTGATGAAGGCTCTCCATCAAAATAACAGACATAACCGAAAATGTTTTCATGT
Source organism: Symphodus melops (assembly GCF_947650265.1). Lineage (NCBI taxonomy): Eukaryota > Metazoa > Chordata > Actinopteri > Labriformes > Labridae > Symphodus > Symphodus melops. The sequence goes on from NC_136691.1 coordinate 3,102,585, forward strand.
TTTTCTGACAGATGCTGCTACTGTGTGCCATGTATAAATTATGTTTCTCAAGCTGCATTCACAGATGGCATGCAACTCTGGTTTCATTGCAAAAGCTTATTATGTGAGGTATTCCAGTTGGACTATTGGTATGCTGCTACCGTTCATCTGACTGAAAAGGACTTTCAATATTGTCTGTTTTCATGGACAGGGACTTTATTCAACGAGAAGCTTATGTTCCAACTTGAAAACTGAAAACAAACACACAGCTCTCACAGACTGTAAGATAGTAGAAACTACATATGCTCAATCCCAATCTTCACATTTTACCGACTCACAGACTTTGAGACTTGTTCCTGGTGGGTGTATCGGTAGGTTATAAGTGCTGTCCCAATGTCGAGTCATCAAGTGCATGAGGGTGTTGAAGCAGACTTAACACAAACACAGATTACACTCGGGTTACTCTATTTGCACTTGCAGGTAGAGCAGCCATTGAGGCGATGACATCCATGATATCAACACTGTTACAAAACCAATTGAACGTGAAACCATAATAACAATTAATGTGATCAAGGTTCCAACTTTTAGGGAAATAAAGAGATCAATCATCAATAGACTGATCAGTTAAAGTAGCTCTGCAACATGCACAGTCATCATCATGCCATCTCCAAGAGATAATCCATCATTTTACTTTTTTATTCAAGAATGTTCTCGTCTGTTAAAAAGACACAAAAAACAGTTTTGATTCGTCTTGACTGCCATCCGCCATGTTTGTGTCCTGTAAAGTTGCATCTCACTGAGATGCATTTAGCAAGACTCCCAGTTTAAAGAGTCAGCCATCTGTTGTTTTATGAAGGGAGTCTGCTATCTGTTGTCATGTAAATGGTAAATGGACTTTGGTCTTCAGACTACTCAAAGCGCCTTAACACACATTCACACACTGATGGAAAAGACTGATGTGTAGTAAGATCATTAGAAGTAACAAATCCCATTCATCTACATTCATGTGCTGCCAATGAAGCAGCGAGAGCAATTCGGGGTGAAGTGTTTTCCCCAAGGTCATATCGGACATGTGACTTCAGTAGCTGGGATCGAACCCTAGACCACGAGTCTCCCAGCTGAGCCAGAGCCGCTGTTTGGGGTGAATTACATAATTATAATCTTAAGGGTTCATACTACGTCCTTACTGTACATATAGTTCATACTACATGTACAGTATCGAGGCTTAAAGTGGTCCACTTCCTCATGTGGGTGCAACTTTGGTACTTTACTTATAGAGTTATACCGAATAGAACTACGATCTGCTGACGCTTTCAAACCTCTTAGTTGGATTGAAACTGAGAAATTCTTTTTGGGGAGCAGTCAGAGAAGAGAATGTTTTGTCTTCTGCAATCGTTGTGTTCAGACGTCATTCGAGAAACTGACTTGAAAATAGTTTAAATTTAACTGTGTGACACAAACAGAGAAAGCAGGGAACTCTTTTTTTTTTTTAACTCAACTCAGTATTTGACTCCTCGTTACTGCTTTCTCTCCATCTCTTCTAGTATCTTTGTTCACTGAAGTCAAACCCAACTTGACATTGTCAGATCTGGGTCAATTTTATCAATACTTCAAAGATGTTTATGCTTTTTGGTAGATGGCTTGACTGTTTTGAGTCCACTGTGAAGTCCGAGATGAGTGGCACTTGGTTTTCTTTTCAGTTTCCTCTTTCCCTTCTTTATTCCTCGTTCTGTCACAACCTATGTCCTTCAGGTTGCAGCAGCGCTCGGAGCAATGAGATAATTGTCACTCCTCTTTCTGCACCCACAAATGTGTGTTTGTGTACTTGGGATCTGCAGGCCTTGTGGCAGTTTTCTTTTCCGTTGTTTTATCTGCCATAATTAGCACACTTCTCTGGGAAAAAAAAAAGAAATGGTACAACATACAGAAACTGACACGCAAATCCACAGGAGTGCAAGTCCCCAGACATTTCATACCTTGTAAAGGCTTTCTATTTTCACGTTGAAATTACTGTCAAAACCTGAAATTTACTGTTTTCTCTGCCCCCCTCCCTCCACCCCCGCAGGTCATTAGTAATAGCAATCTCTGGCAGATGGGAGAACATGAAAGAGTCTCTCATGTTGAGCAATCGACTCAATCCTCACAGATCTCAGAGCAACATGCTGATCAATAAAGAGGTATTGCTCAGCATGAGAAAACATACAAGGAGCCTGCTGTTCGTGTGTCTGTTTGGAAAAAACATTGCGCACGCCTGCAGCACCTCTATACGTATATCATGCAATCCGATTTATACCTCAAGGGACATTCATCTGTCTTTTCTTATGTGACGTTATGAGCACCACGGGTATGTAATAGTGTGAGTAGCATATAACTAAAAAGATCATTGTACAGGTGTGTATGCACTGGGAAGATTAATAATTAATCAGACGATGTGATTCAGATAAAATGCATGACAGGAAGGGTTTTTGCAGAGGAGAAGAAACACTGCAACATAAAAGAAAGAAACGTTGATATCAGAAGTCACGTCGAATTTCTAAACCTCCAACCCAAAGGTGCAGGAATATTTTTGTTGGATTTGGGCTGCAGCTACAGAACAAAAGAAACGTCAAAACAAGGGAAACAAAGATGGTAAAATCAAACACACAACTTTTATGTACATACATGAAAAAGTTCAGAAAAGAGACAGCACAGTGTATGACACTCATATATGGAGGGAAAACACATGTTTGACACTAATAATAATTCACCAGGCTTCTAGAAACCATCCATAATCTGATATTAAATGTTGACTCCAAATTACTTGATTTGCTGGAGGAAATTTAAACATTTCACTTTAATGGTTCATGAAACAAAACACAAACATCTGGGAGAATAAACAGACAAGTGAGATTAAAATAAAAAAGGTTTCAATGGAAAAAAAAAGAAATGGGATCAAAGCTCAAACTACTATCTTCTTTATTTAAATGTAAAGCTGTGCATGTTTTAATGTACATCTGTACATAGGACCTACACTAGTAGGTACAGCAAACATTATTTCACATTATTTTCTCCCATTTAAACACATCAGATTAATTCAACCTTATTCAGTGAAGTTGTTTATTGAGTGTTTCTAACGATGCTCACTGTTGAGATGCAGTAAGTGCAGAGTTGAAAACATCTCATCATCTCATCACAAGTCCCCCCAGACACGTTAGACCAATCCGCCGCTCAATTGTCTCGCGGTCCATTTTACGCTGCCATGTGAGCGAGGTCTCACGATGCTTGAACTCCTTCGCTTGATGCAGAGACTCACTCCCCGCCCGGAGGGAGCAGTACACCGAGGTGCACGCCTCAACTAATTGTGATTCATTTTGATTTATCCAGACAGACTTTCATGCTCCTCAGAGGATGAATCCCACGGACTTAATGATCATATTACTTTCCCCTGTAGCACCATCATGCCTACATGGTTGGGTTTAAATAAAATGCCAACATCTATTAGACTGATTAAGATTTAATTGGCACACACACACACTCATGTTCCTCTGAGGATGAAGAACGGTAAATGGACTTGAGCTTGTATCGCGCTTTTACACCACATGCCACATCTTCACATTCACAAGCTCAAGGACACATAGGACATGTTGCTGCAGAAGCAGGGGATCGAACCCCTGACCTTCAGGTTGAGAGATTACTATAATCTATGAAACTTTTGCAGTTTACTGGCTTGATCTTGTCCTGTCATCTGTTCAAAACAGCCTCCTAAAATACCATTAAAAAAAAACACTTAACCTGCCAAATATTCACGTCTGCATCTATGTGAGCATGTTAGCGTTCAGCTTAAAGACAAGTCAAAGTGTCACAGAGCTGAGAGAGACTTTGATTATTTTTTCACATGAGGTGTAGAAAAAGAAAAAGTACAGCACAATAATACCAAAGGGAAACCAACTTAATTAGTAAGAAGGATGTTTTGAGCTCAAACTAGACAAACATAATTTTCCAGCATTTATCAGCAATCATCCATAACAAAGAGGTAAACAAGGCAAGTTAAATTAAATTTGCTTGTTATTGCCTTAAGTTATATTTTTTTAATTTTATTTCGTGTTATGGGAATACTGTTATTGTTTCTTTATACGCTGGGGTTGCATGACTTGCAATATTTTTGGAAACTGTGCTCAAATTACTGTAGGCGTAGAACAGCAACATTCATTTATTCTTGATTTAAATCATACACTGGCTGTTAAGAAATGCAGCCTTTTTCAGATATCAGTGATAAAGGCAGCAGTGACTCATCTTCGCAGAGTAATCTAAATAATATTGCACAGCGGGTGGGTGGATACAAACACAAGCTAAAGTCCCCTAAACGTACTCAGCCTGAATTTAAAACAATTAGCTCGCATTCTCCACTGATAAAAGAACTCAAAAGTGACCGCCCACTTTCTCTGCATCTCTGGTTCCAGAAGTAAATTTTGCCATTCAGATCCTCCACTGACATTTCACAAAATCCTTATATTGAGAGATTGAGGCTTAGAAACAAGACCATCAGCTACCGCAATACCGGTGACCATAGTTTTTAAAAAACAAAGAAAAAATGCAAAGGTGCAAGAGTTGATGAAACACTTTTTATTTCATCATCTTCATCATCAATATTATCTGGTGTGTAGGTGTTCATAAAAAGAGCTGGGTCTTTAGATTTTTCTTACATGTGCAAAGGGACTCTGCAGATCGAATGGAGTTTAGTACTTCGATCCACCACCGGGGAGCGACAGATGAGAAGAGTCTCGTTAGATATTTGGTAGAAAAAGGAAGCTGAAATATAATTAACCTACCGAACCTATGTGTAACTTATATAGCTTAACTTCTGTGTCACCTGGTTTCATAATTAAAAAGGGCCTATGTTGGTAAGAATCCCTGGCTCTCCATAAAAGTATGCCACCTTTTATTTCATGCCAAGTTAAACACAATGAGTGAGTACCGAGCACGGACTGTATTTAACTTTGAACGACATGACACTTCCTGAACACGTTAACAGCATCAGATTCAATGAAACAGTCTGACATGCTGACTGTCTCTCTTTCTGCACAGTAACCTGCTTTTACAGTCTACATAAAGAGACTCAGAAATGCCCGTATGAGGAATTTCCTTTGTCTCAGTCTGCAAAAAAAAACAAAAAAAAACTTTTTCATTCTTCGTTTCCCCCCCGCTATGTCTTTCTACCGAAGACAGTGACTACATCGAAGGCATTGTTCTGTAATTACAAGAGATGAGATGCGAGGAATGTACGCCGAGCACAAAGCTCTGGACGGGAATGGCAGACAAAAGCTTCTGCTGTGGTCAGCGAAAAAAAGACAAATGGAGGGGAGGCGTCTTGGATTGAAGACGGGTTTGCCGGAAAGAAATAAGAATATAGGCGTACAGGACTTAAAAGAGAGAGACACGGATGACTTCTTCTATTATGAGAGGACTTGTTTAGAGGGTTTTTTTTTTTTTTACCAGTTGTGCGCCAACAAAGTGCACAAAAGCATTCTCCATAAAGCCCCTCTGTCATTACCTATTAGTTCTGACTATATAGCTTCCAACCTTCTCCGCCTGTCTGGCACACTTTCTCTTTTCTGATTTTCTGCTTAGGTCATTACCTCCCTCCGCCTCCATTTCCCCCCCTCTCCCACTCCCTCCTTCACTCTCATCAGCTCGAGTGACAGAAAGTATCACTCGATGTCTAACATTTCATAGAGCAGGCAATCGGAGTCATCTCAAAGGACCCGACTGCGGCTAATTATTCTCAGAAATACAGCTGAGAGCCTTCAGGCCATCTTGTACATGAAAGGAAGGAGGAGGAGAGAAAAGGTAAGGAGCTAACTCGCTTCACATCAGCCCGCCATGCTAATTATTCGTATAACTCTTCACTGTTTGGCACACGGATCCATCAGCAATATAAACAGGACTGCTGAGAATTTCATCATTTTCTTTATTTAAATCCTCACACAACACTGTTCATTATGAGATATTGTGTTTAATCTCTCTGAAGACATTAAGAAAAACTTTGATTATTTCTTCACATCACTCCAGTGCAAACAAAAAGAAATCATTATGAGGATGTTCCTTTGCGCTGAGAAGAACCAGCCAATAAAAATGCCTTTTCATCTCTCTCTCCCATTAGTGGAATTGATGGAGAAAAAAAAAAGGCAGGCTACAAGAGATGAACACTTAGATTGCAATAGAGGCAGAAGAATGATTACTTATATAGAGAAGCTCTCCAGACAGCGAGAAAGCAACGTTTATCCATGTGTAGCTGTGAAAGAGAAAATGGTAGAAAACCTGGTGAACCGTGCGCGACACACTGACGACTGGTGAACTATTCAATTCAATTCAATTTGTCCCTGGGGGGCAATTCAAAGGCACACAGGGCAGTAAATGAACGGTAGTGCAGCTATACTAAAAATATAACCAAAGATAAAGTGTCAACAGAAGAATAAAGTGTGAAGATGCAAGTACAAAATTACAACGGTAAATACAAAAAAGAAGGTATAAGTGGACAGATCAGACTTAAGATGTAAACAGAACTATATTGCAGTAAATAGGAAATAAATATACAAACAGATCTACGTGCAAGTAGGCAGATACTAAATCATAAAGTGATAGTGCTGCATGGCAGATAAGGTAACAACAGACTAAATATATTGTAGAGCTGTATAAAAAAGATGAATACTGAAAGAACAGAGCGCTGTGACGAATACGATATGAGAACTGATCAAACAGAATAAAGTGGAGTAGTGCATGATGACCACGATGAGCATAATAAAATGCATTAGGGGGTCAATGTGCAGGCGACTAATCAGACTTGTGAGCTGTTTAGTGCTTATCGCTCCATTAAAATAACAAATATTCATTTGAATAATACCAGCTAATAAATTATTTCTTCTGCAGAAATCTGAAAACAGCAGCAAGTTTTTTTGTTTTTTTTTCAGCGTTGAATCTTAATCTAATAGCAAGTGGCAGTCGCTAAAAAAATACAATACTGTAGATGGAAAGACGCTTCAGTTCCCACTATTCTAGACTGGTATAATGCATGTTAAATATAGCTGAAAGGTGCTTTAATGTGACAGACTTTTCTTTCTTTATTTGCATGAAGCGTTGAGTGCAGGAAATACGATGCTTCCCAGCGGTCCAATCACAGCGCTTGTGGTTGTGTCGTTGTCGGTGCATAGTTACATTTTTGAGGATGTGCTCCATAGGTACACAGCCACATGAACAAATTATTCATTAAATGTCAGTTCAAAGTCAAGGTTTCTTTATTTGTCTCCCTGGGGGGAGATTTTTTTCTTGAATCTGTATGGGAACAAATTACTGCAGACGGCACAAGAAATAAATAAAAAAACAATTAATACAAATGTGCAAATTAGAGTGTGCAAAACATCCATCTATCCTGCTACCAATTACCCAGCGTCTACTTACGTGTCCACACACACTCTCCACTACAATCACAAACACACGCATGCTGCTTAATGTACACACGCTGCTCAGAAACACTGTTTCACACATACATACTTTACATGGCTTCAGTTACCGGCACCATGGGAGCTTCCTTCTTATTTTTGTTCATCCTCTGTTATTTGCTCAACCTTCTTTAACGTTCGGTCCTGCCCTTCCCCTGATGCATAGCGGCGAAAACCATCAGGCGCTTTCAAGTTCTCAACATCCTCCGCCATCTGGTTAGCGCTGATGTTGTGAGTGTGCCTTCATGTGTCCTGTGGCAGCAGTGGAAATTACCTTCCAATTAGATCTAATAGATAAAATTAGAGTCCAAAGCTCAAAATATGGCTGCGGTTATCTCCTTGGGCATGGATTGCCCTGGGTTTAGAAAATTAATTAGACTGCAGAGAGAAGAGTTCATAACAGACGAGATGACTTTTTTTTTTTTCCCACTCAGCAGTCCTCCTGCCTTGTTATCAGTCGCCACTGATGAAAAGAAAGAAATGAAGTGGGGAGCACTTTGCAGGATGAAAAAAAAAGACAACAGAGGCTTCTTCATTACTGGAGCAGTGATGAAGTTGAGGCTGATTCATCTGCTTTCAAGGATGTCTTTGTAACACACTTTGCAAAAGGACACATTCACAGAAGGCTTTTTCAGCTGAAGTGGAGTGCAAGCTAAAAAAATCTGTCAACACAAGTTAGATAAACCTCGTCGAATAAAAACTAACACAAGCGACGTTTGTTGGTAGCAATAACCACGTATCTCTCCCTGAGCTTCAGTGAGGTGATCTGGCACTGCTACCACCCAACGTCCCTGATGCCCAGTAGGCCCACCACCATTGGACTGTGCCCTCCCCAAAAGCACCGCCATCCTCATCCATGCACAGCCTGCTCCGACCTCCACCTCAGCAGCATGGACGTGTGGACAACAGGAACCTGCATGTTATCTCATATGCTCTCATATATGAGGTGTCTGAGTTTACTCGTTCAAAGGTTAAAGGACTGTTAATGTTTAAATCTGAAACATGGTACATACATTTGAGGGCTATGTCCTGAATTTGGACTGTTTGTAATGGGGCCTTCATGGTGTCCAGAGAGTTCCCAGTGTGAGGGGGACATATCGGAGAGTGCATGTCTTTAGGTTGTTCCTTTAAATAGGAATGCACTTCCTGTGTTCGGGAGAGATGATTCTGAACCGGCAAGCCTGGTTGATGCTGTCACTTAGACTTCATTGATCCTTTTGGGACGACTCCCTCAAGGAAATTTAGGTTCCAGCAGCATATACAATAAAATGTAGCAGGTAACAAAAAAAGTAATAATACAAAGAATAAGATAGAATAAATAATAGAACACTCTTCGGTTGGAAAAAAACGTAAAAAAAAGTCAAAAAAATGGCTATAGACAATGATTATTATTGCAATTATTGTAACTTTTTTGTAAATAAACGTTTTATTATGCAAGCAAGTCGGCATCAACAGAGATTCTTTCATCATCTACACACATCATCATCATCTGTCAATTGAGAAACTTCATTATGAATTAGCACTTTACAAATAATGATAGATTGACCTCTGTCTGCTCTACATGCTATTCAAGGTCACTGAGCTCCCTTTCATTCAAGCATCTTTACAACCAGTCACACCGTAAGAGTTGTTTTGAACATGCTTCATGCAGTTTGGAAGAGTTGGTTGTGTCCCTGTGTCAGCACCAAAAATGGAGAGAAAAACACTGGAAAGAAAAGGAATATATTTTAGATCCAATTCAATATTCTTTCCATGTTGCCAAACAGTTATTGATTCTCCACCAGACTGATGAATTACACAGAGCCCTGCTGGTGGACGCAGGATGAGGAGCTCTGCTCTCTCTAGCTTTCCTCACACAAACTCTAAAATCCTGATTATTGTCTAAAATTACTGCCAAATACAAATACACAGACATTAAATGTGTCTTACTGCTCTCGGTTCAATCAATCTTAATTGAAGTTATTTATAACGCCTGCCAAGGCAAGCACGTCAATGAATTAATTAGCCTGTCTACGTTTGAAGCTTTTCAGTTGAGGTTTAATCGTTTTGTGTCAAAAAAAAAATCGAATGCATCGTCATCCATCCATTATGTATACTGCTTTCCCCCGTTCTGGATCGCAGGGGAGCCAGAGCCGATCGCAGCTGTGATTGAACGAGATGCGGAGTATACTCTGGACTCGATGCAAGTCACTCACAGGGGCAGCATCATCGTTTCACTGTAATATCAGTGAAACCCAACCAGAAAAGACACTTATTGTAAACACCATATTGTCACATGCATGAATACATACCTAACTTTACAATCTTACTGCTTTATTTAAAAAAAAAAAGTTCCTCACCATCCGAAGTCCATACAAGTATTCTCCACACACACACACACACACACACACACACACACACACACACGCACGCACGCACACACACACGCGTCTTTTTGATGTTAACAACAAAGACAGGGTAATCTATGATCACTGGCCTGCTCCTCTTTCTGTACGCCCATCTGCGGCCATCCCTATTTTGGAGATGATGGGACGAAATGCGAAGGCACGACTTTGGAAATTGCACTTGACATCAAGGCGAAACCCTCCTGCCATTAATGGGGACTTGAATAAAAAAAAAAAAAAAAAGAAAGAAAGAAAGTGTCCGGTGAGAGGCAAAGAGCGCCACAGATAACCTTAGATCTTAGCATTACAGTAATGGACTTCCTGACACAGGCAGTCCACCGATGGGCCTTGCATTATGTATTATTTGTGGCCATCTGCACAGCTTTCAGCTTTGATGCACTATGAGACGCTTCATATTATGCTGCAGCAGAGGCATGCCTGCTGGACACTCGTGCATGTGTCCGTGTCCGTGTGTGTGTGTGTGTGTGTGGATGAGGACGGCTGACCGCTGAGAGGACTGATCTAATATTTGGGAACCAACACAAACCCATTACACACCCTTTAGGAAGTTTGTCCACACACTAAATGCGGCTGCAGAGCCGGGTGGGCGCCACAGCTGCCAAGAGAAGTCCAGAGAGGGAATGTGATGATAACAAGCCATGCTGATGTGATACACAAAGCTGCAATTGAAGTGCACAATACTATTCGTCTGACTGACTGTAAAGAAAAAAGTTAGCTCAGGACCATGAAGCCAGATTGAGGATATAACCTTTAGAAATGCCGTTCCTTCCAGAACGTGTGCTGGCGTTTTTGATAAAGTGCTCTTTTTGTGCTCTGTGGCGAGCACAAAAGAAGGAGGAGGAGAAGAAGAAGAAGAAGAATTGGGTGGCAGCCGCTCAGTCCGTAGGAACTTGTTTTGGGAGCGGACCAAAGTATGGAAGTTGGCGTGGTAGCTGGAGAGGTGCCAGACCGCCTCTCAAGCACTGCTGACGTGCCCCTGAGCAAGGTATCGAACCCCCACCAACCTAAGGGAGTACTCTGACATCTCTCCATCAATGCATGTCCACAGGCCCAGGTCTGTGTTCAACCATGGCTCTAAAATAAGAAAGTGTTTCCACCAGAATCCCCCCCGTCGAGGATAAATAAAAGTATAAACAAATTAAAAAATAAAAGAAGCTGAATGAAGAAGAAGCAACAATGGCAACCTCTCACCTCTCTGGCTAATTTTCTGATACTTCACCAACAACCCTCTTCCTGCTTCAACATCTATAATCCAGCTCAGAGGACAGATTGGGCCTGAGCTGCCCACATGCAATGTATTTTTGAAGCAACAGGAGCCGCTTAGAATCGTGTCACATAGAGATCCACTCACACCGACTGTAATCGAGTGACTGTAGTGCCCGAGGCCACTGCTTCAAGTGGAACCAGCCACGGTGTCAGAGTGCTTTACGAGTACAGCATGTTTGTGTTCACACTCATCAAATTCACCAGACTTTTGGGGTCGAGCACACTCAGATCCAGATCTGGTTTCCTGGTGTGAAACCTCCCTGAGTCTACACTCCATACTGAAGGAGATTTAAGATGTGGTGCAAACTGCCTTTAGACTCAGATTTAGTCTCAGGGGGTAAAAATATTTCTCTTTATTTGTGGCTTCATTATTTACCTGGCAGATCAAGTGAGGATAACCTGACCGTATGCCGTGTTTTTGCTTTTTAGACGGATCATGTTTTAAGACTCTCAGAGACAGGATGATTAATAAAACTAATCTTTTCAAGGTTTTTAAGTTCAGCTCCAAGTCAGCGGATTGAGAGTGTATCACTACACCAACATCCTGTTAATATAACACTAAAATAAAGATGATGTAATAAGAAACAAACACACACACAGACAAACAGGAATAACTAACCAACCACACACAGGTTCTTTGATATGGGGATTATTTGGGAGGCAAAATGATACAAACAGCCTTTAATTTTTTTTGGTCCTCAGCACATTTCTACACAGATCAAATACGGCACCTTGGACAGCGGCCCAAAGCTTTAAAATATGATGTTGTTGGTTTCTCGCTTCATCATTTCTGGATGCTATGTCCTCTGGCGTGCGAGGCAAAAGAAGGGCCAACCACAGCAGGACTTCTAATGTACGACTTTAGAGTTTGATTCCTTGTCGAACCAATTTTAAATGCTGTATCATTTTATGAAGCAGACCACTTTGGGTAAAACAACAAATGTGCTACGTAACATATGTATGTAGTTATGTTTGTATGCTAGCTACCTTAAAGGCGTAATATGGCACCGGGTCCATCTATTGTTACCTCTGGGCAAAAGAGGAGTGTTTGCATGAAGCGTTTGTGCGCTGAAAAGAAAAGCACTGCAGGTCCGTCCTGTCTCCATGGCAACAGTTTGTTGACTAGCTGGCTGTGTAGCTGACTCTGCTCCGTCACTTTAAACTTCACGTTTAATATTTGAGATGGGTTTTTTTAACCCAGCAGACACGGAGCAGAGACGATCTGGGTACAAGATACGATCTGTAGGAAGATATCAAATACAGGGAATATCAGACATATTGAAAAGAGCAAACGTGAAGTCAAGAGCGCCTTTCGGAAAAGAGGAAAGAGCTCGGTGCGGCTGGAAACGATGGACAGCTAAGAGAGTGTGAGTGTGTGTTTGTGTGTGCGCGCGTGAGGGAGACGTCAGTGAGTGAGGCAGATGAAGATTGCCTCACAAAGTAAATCGCTCTGCAAAGTAATTTCAATTTGAGTGCTCGGAGCGGCCGCACTAAAACAGCTGAGCGCTTGTTAAAAAGAACTAAAAAAAGACTGGGCCTCTATCGATATATTGTGCGGTAAAGAGTGAAGTCCTCTGTATTTGTTGTTCTGAGCTCTGTGTCCACACTTGCCGGGTTGTGCTTCATTAAAGTTCAAGTCCTTGTGTGGACCAAAATTATGGAAGTTGGTCTGGTAGCGAGAGAGGTGCTTTGCTTTTTTTTTTTCTGATTGCAACACAATCAGAAATGTGGAAAACTAAGACAAATATTGAAGATGTTTTGGAAACATTTTAAGAAGTTAAAATGCACAAATGTTTCAAGACCGGCGTAGAGCTGGTGAAACACAAACTTCAGTGTCCACAACAAGGCAACCTGAGTGTACACCGATTTTAGGAATGAGCTGGAGCTCTCTTCTGAACGTGTACTGCAGTACCTATTTTAAACACTAGGAGTCAAAGTTACATATTTCTCCTTTAAGCAGTTTTGAAAAACTAGCTCATGACTTTAATTTTTGAATGTTTTTAGGTTCGAAGGTTATGTAACATGAACATAACATTTAACAGTGCCTTTCACTAGGTTTAGAAAATGAACTATAAACTGGTGAAAACACCATTAATTATGTAGGACTGCAAAGAAAACTGTGACAGATGAGATCAGAACTATACCAATTAAGTTGTTACAAGGCTGCGCTATTCAGCTGCATTAATATTTAAACAGGTGTTGGCATAGTTTTGCCTGTTTTTTTCTTTGAGCGTTCTCATTTTATTCTCTCTTTATTTACTCTGAAATAACTGTTTTGACCACGTACCAACCAATGTTGTTTATCTTTATCAGTATGTAGTTCGGCAGTAACTCCTGCCCTCTCGCCTCCACTGAGAAATAAAGCAGCAGGAAGACGCTGCAGTCTAAATGGGAAGTCCAGTCTTATCCAGTTACAGCAATAAAACCTGATCAAACCCAGCCAGACTGTCTCGCTGCAAATTACCAGAGATGGACCGCATGGGGAAATATACTCAGGCACACAAACAGGACGTTTGTGTTGAATCTGTGTGTATATGTAAGTGTGTGACGAGCAAACAACTTGTATGTTTTTGTAGGATACAGTTTGGCTGCAGTTCTCTGTAGTTTGGGCGGTTTTACCGAGGACTGAAGAGGACCTGTGAAGCTCCCCCTACTGACTGGCTGCAGTAAAGCTCATAAGCCTCCTCCATAAGCATTTTCACATAATAACTGAAAACTGAAAATATAATTTGAGGAGGACATCTCCAGATGTTTGCCTCCAGATTAAGTCATTTGGCCCGCTGCTTTCACACATAGAGCTCCGTCTGCAAATATGAAAAGTTTTTTAGGAGTTTTGTGCAAGTGTCAAAAATCTCTCAAACCTGGTTTCTGTCATTAAAATGACTTCTTTGTTTTTAATCTACGGCTAAGTATTGAAATCAAACTTTAATTATATTGTTATTCCTTACAAAATGCATTGATTGAAATAACTCACAGGAAAACATTTGAGGTTTGTCGAACTGCTCAGAGAAACAAAAGGCTGACTGTGGGCCAGCCTGAATGGTGATTAACGGTGCATCGCCAGCCTTCACGGACACAAATGAAGAAACTAATGAATTCCATTAGGATTTAGTAAATGGCCTCTGTCAAGGAACAGCGACTGGGAACTGAGTGTTAGTGTGTGTTTGATTGCATGTAAGAGTGCATGTGTGCATGCATTTAATCACTTGGCAACTTTTAATTAAAGGCTGGGAGATTACTTCAAGCAAACAAAGTAAAAAATCGGAAACACTTAGACCTTATTTGGTATCTAAGTATGGTTAAATGGGTACCGGGGTACTGGGGCCGAGCAATACAATGACTTTGTCCAGTGCTGCTAAAGCTCTGCTTTAAATCCAGTCACACTCCACTGGAAGGGGAACAACAGCGCTCATAGAACAGTCCTGTATTTCAATTCAGAGGACTTTGGCCATGCAGTTTAATTCACCCTCCAGTTATTCTGTCCTTCAGCGGTCCAACCTCTCTTTGAGGAGTTTAGCACTGAGTCATGGGACTGCCAAGGGTGGACTATGTGACATAATTGGTCCGCTTTAAAGATTTGCTTTGGGGTCGCCGGTGGCGCAGCGGCAATGTGCGCGACCCCACGTATTGAGGCTCAGTCCTCGCGCGCGGGCGGCCCGGGTTCGCGTCTGGCCTGTGGCCCATTTCCCGCATGTCTCTCCCCACTCTCTCTCCCCCTTTCCGACTCTATCCACTGTCCTCCCTCTACAATAAAGGCAAAAGGCCAAAAACAAATCTTAAAAAAAAAAGAAAAGAAAAAAAGATTTGCTTTATATAAAGTAATGTGTGTGCTTCTTTATATATTTTTATTTTGACTGCTATAAAGTATAGGTTTAAGACGGATAAGTGCAGAAAGGTAAGTTATCAGAGGAAACATTTATGGAGGAGTTGTTCACTGTTTAAGTTGTTTCTGTTGTCTGAGTATATGTGTCTGTGTTTCTTAATGTGTTTATACATTGTTTTCACCTGGCTGCAAACTAAATTTCCCCTCCAGACAATAAAGTTGAACATTATTGATGTAGATTTTAAACAAGACAGGACCTAGAACTGATCCCTGTGGAACACCTTTTTTAAATGGTATCAACTCTGATTGAATATTTCCTTGACTTTGCACATGGTAATCTATTAAAGAAAGGTCATATTGAAAACATGTAGAAGAAGAAGAGTATTACAGAGGTGCTGAATGAGAAGGCCACGTTCAAGCAAGTGCAAACTTGTTGACAAATAAAAAAAACATCAGGTGTCCACAGCAGAGCTGGTATGTGCGTCGGTCTAAAACCAAACTGAGAAGGTTGAGGAGAGAAATATTGGGAGTCAGTTTTATCAGTGGTTCATTATGGAGGTCCTGTATGGGTTAATGGAAACAAAGAGATTTTGATAAGGGTCATTAGGGGCCCATATTTGATGATAAAGCCCACTTGGCAATCCAGTATTATGACTCTGTCTGTGCTCGATTCTATTCTACATGTTTTGGTTGCAAACTCAAGCTCACTTAAAAGCCCCCTCGCCAATGTTCAGTTAACAAACTCAGGTAAGCACATCTGGACCTGACTGTATCATATCTTGTTTGGCATAAATCTTAAAATGTTCTTTCTCAGTCAACACTGAGAACGAGCTGACCTTTCTTCTTCAGAAGACCAACTCTCCGTGTGGGGAGGGAGCAGCTCATAAATTACTGAGAACAAATTGAACCATGATTCACACAGAGCTGTAGATCGTCATGATTACTTTCCTTATTACTAAAACGTATGGCTCTTCCATGTAATATACGTCCCATGTCTGGGAGAAACCCAGAGGGCCTTAGTGATGGACTTTAACAATGACTTGGTTCATTTACTGAACGCTGATGCTCTCAGCTCTTTCTCTTTCTACTTCTGTCGTTTCATTTTCTGCATTTTAGGCACTGGTTTTCCAGATGAATGAATGGAAAGTGGATAATGATAATCTAATTACCAACACAGAGATAGTATTCTGAAAAAGACATGTTCACTGTAAATAAAAGATTTTAAGAAGAAAGAGGTGTCGACTTATTCTAAGTCTCTTTTGAGAGGAAAAAAAAAGCTTCTGATTTTTTATTCTTGATGTTACGTATTGATTCTCAACATAATGTTGTGTTTGCTTGTCATAATCTAAAAGCTCCTTGCAACACATTTTTGAGAAATGCTAAATAAATGCAGTTAGTATTACAATTATCATTTATCCTAGGATTCAGAGGTGAGAATCAATGTTTTTGATCAACATGTGGTTGATAAAAGTGCTGCGATGTCAGCTGTATGAATTCGTCTTCTGATCAGCTGAAGACTATCATAGCTGACTGTGACGGCCATGACAGCTGACGTCCTGCACGCTGCGTATGACACGGAGGAATGAAAATGACTAAAAAAAAAAAAAAAAGTGTGTAAAATCTCAGGGGGAAACGTCCCCAGAGAGTATCATGATGAAGATATATGAGCTGCTGGTGACAAGCGTCTGTCAATCTGACGCTTCCATTGAGCTTTTTCACTTTCATGTGCTTTAATGTCTCCTGTGCTATTTTAGTTTCCTTCTCTCCCTGAATTTGAAAGGATTATTTTCAATAATCTGTTGACTTGAAAATGTAAAAGATGTGATGCACAAAAGGACTTGCAACACTATGACTCCCAATGATTTACTTATCAATTTGCTATATGCATTCAATAACACAACTTTTCAAGCCCAACCATGTTATTCATCAGCTGCTCAAAAGTATCCAAAATGTTTGAGTAGATGGACGAGATTCTCACTGTCCCTATACTTACTAGTTTAGCTATCAGAGCCCCTGATGGAGATCCCAGTCAGGCTTGAAAAGTGTTTAAATAAATAAGGATATCTGTGGGAGCTGTAGTGTTGCCAGTCTTGCAACATATCCATTGATTTTACGAAATAGCGCTCGGTAAGGGTTGTTTGCTAACTGTAGTAGTAATGTGCCTTCTTGTTCTGATATGTGGCCTCCTTAGGATGCATTTTCTTTCAAAACAATATGAAGGAGTAACTCTGATTCTATTTTAATCATTAAAACAGGATGTTTATTCCTGTCTATAATTGTTGCTGTGAGTTCATGCGCTGTGCCGGCACTGATCGAGGCTCCCACTCATTCAAACCAAGCAGTGAAGAAAAGAAAACAAGGCGGCAAAAAGACTTGTGAGCATCTGAGAAATGAATTGAGAGAGCGGTTTATTATTATTTAAAGCATCCGCCCAACATAACTTTAACACAAAATGTTTTTATTTGAAAAAGAAACCCTCTTCAGCCTTATATTGCGAACATCTCCCACGCTCTTTGCCCCCCTGAGAATACTTCAGTGAAATGCAGCTGTTAACATTCATGTATGCAGATTGGGACTTGACTCTATCGCAGGTACTGTGGAGAAAAATCAGTCACAGCTATCCCTCAGCACAAGCAATGCATTCATAAAAAAAAAAACACCAAATCACACAAAGGTACTTCAAAGATATTTCCCTTTGTACTGCTGTACATGGAGGACACACGTTAAAACAATGATTAGATGCACACACACACAAGAACACACAAGGGTGCTTCTGCCTCCTCTGCTTCTCGAGACGCGGTAAATAAGCACTTCGCTGCCACCCAAGAACGACAATTTATGCATGAAGAGGATGCAAAGAGAAAAAAAAAAAAAGGCAAAACACATACACACACACACGCTTGCTCATTCTCACACACATCAACATGTTTATCTCATGAGTAGCATGTGGCCGTAGTGGAAAACATGATAAGTTACATTATATGGGCTGATTGAGAAAATGCAACGCAATTAAATTTAAAATGGAAAGAGAGATGAGAGAGCCATGCAGAAATATATAAACATGCACACACACACACACACACACACCTACACACACACACAGCATGGATGCTATGCTTGACAGTGCAGCGAGCTGAAGAAAAAGCCTTTTACACCGACACTCTCCTCTTTGAGACAGTATTGAACGTAGCTGGACTCTAATGCTGCAGACTTGGTCGGAGCTTGATGTGTATTGCAGCAAGAGTAATTAAAGCGGCTGACAGCCAGACCGGGTTGGAGGACACGACCGAGTCGGGCTCTCGGAATAATTATTGAATTCTGATAAAAGCTCACTGTGCTGTCTGCTGGAGAGCTTAATAGGAATTTAGTGGCACAGGTGATGAGAACTGTTGGCATGCCTGCTTTCTGCATGCAGAACTTCCTCTGCAAGTTTGGTTGAAGCTTAAATTATTTTTCATCGTTTAGCCACAGAACATATGACAGAGATTTTGGACGCTCTGTGTTCGTGCACCTGACAGGTTGGGCCATACAATCTGTTGAATTGTAAACGGTCGTAACAGCAGAGTGGACACATTTTTGATTTCAGAGTTTTTTCCTGATGATTTCATCGTTTCCTTTATTTCGGCTGTCAGTAATTAATGACACACATACTATACAGTACATGCTGCAAGATTTGTTCTCTTTTATCTTCCTGATAAGAGTCATTCATAATGAGGCTTGAACTGTTTGTCAGGAGGCCTCAGCTCCAGCTCTGTTTGCCAGGTTGACTGAGAGACAGATTGAAACAGTACTTCTAGTATGGAGACCGCCATCGACCATCGACAGGCTTCACAAGTTCAAGAGCCAATATATATAGCAATGACATGCAGCAAATGGCTAAGGGCAGATTCAAACCATCCCAAGGCTGCAGCCTCTGTACATTAGGCACGTAACATAACCGCTGGTCTCACGTCACATATCATTCAGTTCAGACTGAGTAAAGCTGTATGAGGAATAGTTTTGAGTGTGGTAAATTAAGGAATGAAAAACGTGTGCTTACTTTCATAAGTTACATCTCATTTAAAAATAAAATGTATTTTCCTTCATATAATAAAGTTTTGAGTTTTGACTCTGATTTGACAGATGTGGGACTAAGTTCACTGAAAAACAGAAAAGAGGAGTTTTAAATTGAAAGGAGAAAACATTCAAGGTCTATTGTTGTGACCTGATAAGATCTTAAAACAAAAATGCCACAAACCACACATCATGAATATTTCATCAAAAGGCTTATAATGTGCCCCGGAAGGACTCGACAAGGGGAAACAATACGACCTAAAATTCTTCCAGCTGAGGCAGTGATCCAACCAAAAGTCATCTTTTGTTTTCTGTCTGAATGTCCTCATTCTCCTGTTTTTTTTGATGACTTTAAACTTCGACACATGAAGCTTAAAAACCCCTCTCTTTAATGACCAGGTTATCAGCCCATTTAGCTCTACTTCACAAGGATGACCTGGCCAAAGGGGGGCAGCAGCACACGTCATGATAAATCAGTCCCTCCAGGATTTCACAGAGTTTTTGGGGGATTGTTGCGGCCTAAGATGCCTGATTTCGCGGCTATTTTAAATGTTCAAATTTGCAGAAAAGTTGCTGTGATTGGACAATATTGCAGATCACAGGGATTAGTTGAATTTGCGTGAATTGTTGCGATCGCAACATCGCAACACTTCCTGGAGGGACTGATAAATATTACATTCTCTGATTTGAAATTCAGGGCACCCAGCCAAACCTTGATTCTTTTCAGGTTGGAAGTATTCATGCAATCACTGCACACAGGGTTTGATCGTGCATCTGCACCCATTTATCCTGGGAAAAAAACAAAAAAGCGAGCAGGGATCAAATCCCCGACATTCAGGTTAAAACATGACTCCAACGCTAAACCACACTCGCCTCTTGTGTTCATGCTTATATTCTGTACGAAGGCAGTTG
Source organism: Symphodus melops (assembly GCF_947650265.1). Taxonomy (NCBI): domain Eukaryota; kingdom Metazoa; phylum Chordata; class Actinopteri; order Labriformes; family Labridae; genus Symphodus; species Symphodus melops. The sequence continues at coordinate 3,122,498 of NC_136691.1, forward strand.
CAACGCTTGGATGCTTAGTTAACGTGATCAGCCAACAAAGGCAGATTGTTATCAGTTAACACAGGGGAAAAAATCAATAATGTGCATCCCTACAAAGCCCAATAACATGTGATCTAACTAAATCAATTGTTTTCCTGTAAAAGAAGGACAACATTTCTGTATCCAATCAATTACTCAGTTACCTGAGAACTGGCATCTCCTCGAACAAACACACAGAAACGCTGCATGCGCATCTGCTTCAGAAAGCCTCGGTCGACCCTGTGAGACATACGAGCATCACTGCAGGGAATCTGCTGCTGAACTGACACAATAAACTAAACCCACAAACACATCATCAGCTGTACACACAGAGACACAACAAGATGTCTTTGTTCCAACAGATTCATGTCATCCCGCACTTTCCTCACTTGGCCCCAACAAATGTAGCGAGCTGGTGGAGTCGGCCTCATAAATAGTTGCATGTAAATTACCCCCGGGTGCTCATATCGACTTGCTCAAATGAGCTAGGGTCTGCCATGTTGCAATAAACCACAAGATTTTTTTCAACTCGTACTCATATGTACACACAAACACACACACAGAGGCTGAACCGAATGTAATTTACCAGCTGCTTCCTAATGGGGCTTCATCTTTCAATATAAATGTTAATAATCTATGATTACTCTCTGCGTGGCAACACAGGGAGCCGAGCGTTTCTTTCAAGTATTTATGGAAGTTTTCCTCTCTCTCTCTCTCTCTCTCTCTCTCTCTGAGGCCCTCTCTTCTGCCTCTCTTTCACTACATGTCTCGCTTGCCGTTTTGGGGAAATGTTTTGGGATTGAGACATCAAGCGAGAGATTTTCATCTTTTTGTTTTTCGCCAGCGTGGAGGACGACGACTGCAGAGGCTGTTGTGTGCATCACTGACTTCTATCCTTTGTGTTAATCATCACCTAATTCTTCTTCTTCCCTTTATTGCTTTTGGATCAGTGCAAACTGGGAATCAAATCATCAATAATGTGCTCAGCTAAACAGCTCAAGTATAAATGCAGAAAGCAGAGCTGTCAGTTTGAAAGGCTTCAAATAAGACGAGGCCCAATTTAACTTTGGAGTTGTTATTGCAACGAAATATGTATTGCACATTAATCACTGTTGAATACATATTTATATGATATCTTTATCAAACAGCAGATTGGCAGCTTGTAGCACAACACCAGTTTGTACTGCAGCAGAAACAAACTCAAACAGAAATGTTTTCTCTGTTCGTGGAGGGTCACCGTGTCCTGTTGATGTTGTGAAGGTCGGTCTGCTGTAGCTCAGTTTGCTCCCATTAGTTTCCTGTCGACTCATCTACCTGCACTGCCAAGGTAGAGATATTTCCATATTACCAAACACATTGGTTTTGTAGTCATTCGTATTCCAGTCCAAGACATCAAGATGCTCTTGGTAACTGGATGTCACCAACTGTGGCGAGGGTCTCTTCTGTGATTTCATGGAAAACATGCAAAAAGTCTATTTCCATTTATAGATGGAGTCAGTAGCTTTTCTTCCTGAAACATAAAATACTGTATAGACTGACATGACAGCGTCTGCAGAGAACCTGACCTCTGTCTGTATTTTAGCGTTTTGGTGCGTTCTAGTCGACGCAAGACATTTCTGGGCGGGGAGCGGGTGTATCTCTCCCAGCCAATGGCAGCGTCTTGGTGAGTTCCGGAGTGAAAACAATTGCGAATATGACCGATTTCGACGTAGCTGCGAAGAAGAGAACAAAATAATCATGGTATTGCAAAAAAAAGAAGAAGCCGTGGGTGGACTTTGACCCCGGGACGCTGAGTTGGCGCTGAGGGGCAGGAGGACATACTCAGTTTGTATAAATCGAACTATTTACAAGCTGTGACAAACAACGCTACTACTGACCTGCCTTTGACCATTTCTTAATTGAAAAAAATGATTAGTTCAATACAGTATCATTTAGACACGGGCATAGATTTACATTGTGCACTAGCATTCCAGCGAGCATTATCTATAAGCAGGAAATCAGCCCATGTGGAGAAAAGACAGGACGCAATCTCACAATTTATACGCATGCAGTCGCTGCTTAACAATCCACTCTACGCCATCTCTCAACATCCACTCCATTATTGCATCTTAAGTTGCTAGTTGGACTGTAAACAATGGCAATGCACTTATGTTAAGTAATGTTCTACAATGGGTTAAATGTTCCTAACTCTTCCTTTAAGCACTGACGACTCACATACTGGACTTCCCATGAAGTGAATATCTCCAGTCCATTTATTTTCCATTTGTCAGAGTCTGAGTGAAGCAATAATAGCTGGTTAAGAGGCACATTAGCAGGATGTGGAGCAACAAAGCTATGGATTAATACTCTCTGATCCCTCGCTGTCAAGCCCATTAAAATGTATGCAATTTGGTATTATCTCCGGTGCCATGCATGCCTGTCGACTCCACGTGGAGGGAAGTGAGTTTAAAATGATTCTAAATGTATCAGAGCTCCATTTACTGTGTTTAATGACTCACCGAGTCTTCTGTTTTTCTTACCTCCTCCTCCTCCTCTTCCTCTCGACTCCTCGTAAAAATAAAGATAAGACGTGCCTATCATTCCTTTCTAACCTGTCAATCATAATTCGCTGCTGAAATTACATTTTTACTGCTTCGCTTTGGCTCTGTGAAGGGTACAGCAGGCAGCCTTCATCTCTCTACCTGTAGATGTTCTGCTCCAACCTGCACCACACTTTATTTTCCAAGGCGGAGCAGACAGTCCAGTCTCCATCTGTATTTTCTTCTATATAAAACTTCTGTCAAGAACTGGGTGCAAGAAAGAAGTAATATCGACGCCAGAGTCTGACTGCACGATTTCTGGGGATTTCACGTCACAGAAAATATTGAAAATGCGCTCAGACATCTTAAGCCCTGCAGTTTGATGTATTGGCTTGGTATTGCTGATAGGGGTTTTTTTTGTGTCTTCTTCTGGCCTTTATTAAATAGATAATCTTATATGCTGAAAAGAGACAGGAACTTTTGAGAGGAGAGAGAAGGAGATGGCGTGCAGCAAAACACATTATGAAGATTAACATGGCATGCATGAAAAGCACACTGTGGAGTAATGACTTCCTATAAACACTTTAAATGTATTCAAATCAAAACTCAAAACTCACCTTTATTCCCAGGCCTTTAAAACCAGCTGGAACTAGCCCCATATGTTTAATCATATTTAAATGTTTATTTTATCCTATGTTATGCCTATACCTGTGAGTGTGTGTATTTGTATGAAATGCATATGTAGGCTACGAGTGTGCTAAACAAATAAACTTTGACTTGACTTGACTGTAAGTAGAGTGAAGTCAAACTCCCTCTAGAGTTGTTGTTCCGAGCTCTGGGTTCACACGCTTCCTTCAGGTCGTTTCACCCACAGACTCATATTGTTTCTACATTGTCCTGAAACAGATAGGCCTTTCTATAAATCCTGCATTAGACATGTTAATCGTGGTTATCTCGAGGCGCTTTTAAAAAAGAGCGGGTAAAAGAGTTTGTTTTGTTACAAAAGAAAAGTGGGATAGAGGGAAGTGTGGTAATAAGCAGGAAGGATTTCTCCTTTTGCAGTACTCACTTTCCTGTTGTCCACACTTCCTTGCCGCTGAGGTGGAGGTCAGAGCAGGCCAGCGGGGGTTTTGGGGGTGACACAGTCCGAGGGTGGTGGTTGGGCGTCAGGGACGTCGGGTGATATTTGTAACCGATCGCCTCGATGGAGGTTAGGCCAACTGTGTCTACTCAAGAGCCTGACATGTCCCCTTTCATTATGACTCTAACTGTTGAATGTTATATCCAGCTGTGAAGTTCATGACAAAGATGGTTACATCTAACAGAATTTTACTTTTTCAGTAGTAACATCCAGTTTCATCGAAACATAAGCTGCCAAAACATGTTTGGACAAACTGGAGCCATGCAACCATTCCAGACTCAATATAAGCAATGCAAAGCAATAACAGCCTTCCAGTGGTTTAATGTGTTTTATTTACAGCCAACAAGCATCAGCTGCATGATGACACAACACCAGATGTGGTGTGATCACACCCTTTGAGGTCGTCTCAGAAGCTTTCTCCAGTGCAGTCCGAAAATAAAATCCTTCAAAAAAAAAAACAACAAAAAAAAAACCTTTACATGTCTAATAAGAGTCTGAACTGCAGTCAGTGCAGCGTCTGCTCATTATCTCCGGCTCGGAGAAATTCACATTTTTCATGTCACGCTGGGAAAGATATGAAACAGACGCGGAGTGGACTGCTCGATGATCACAGTGATGAACATATCGTCTGCATGAGCAGTGGAGAGAGAGAGAGAGAGAGAGAGAGAGAGAGAGAGAGAGAGAGAGAGAGAGAGAGAGAGAGAGAGAGAGAGAGAGAGAGAGAGAGAGAGAGAGAGAGAGAGAGAGAGAGAGAGAATCTGCTGATTAAGAGCTGGCAGATTTCTCATCTTCACTCAAAGTGACACTTTTTCACTTTCCGCTGTATGCTTGATGCCTTCAGAGTTTCCTCTGCTGAAAAAAGACATGCAACAAATATCTGACTGCTGTGCTTCTTTAGACAACTAATAAATAAGGCACTGCCACAAACAGACATTTTATTCATACCAATAGTCAATTGTGATCTGCTCTCTTATTTAAATGTAAAGAAAAAAAAAGATTACATACCTTAATTTTATAACGTCATCCTACTTTTGCTCCTCTAGTCATTCACCTTTGGAGAAAAAAAACTTCAGTAGTCACAAGCATAGACAAAAAACAGAAACCTCATCGATCATTCACGAGAGTATCAAAGCAAACGATCGCCAACATTTTCAGACAAAAAAATCAAAACATATTCAGTTTTCAGACGATTTCCATTTTCACACAGCAAACACAACAGACAGATGGTTTAACAGCTGGCAATCTGCACAGTTCATTCAGGCTTCAAGCTGCATTCATTGTGAAGTTTGTTAGACTGACAATGGCACGCTGGTTCTCTTTGTGTTGGTTGTGTAATGCAAAACAATAAAGACAAGGTTAAACTTTGACATTAGAAAGTTGGAAACATAATCCTGAGATTGAAATAGATTTAAGACCAATTTGCAATCTCTAATTTGACAAATTATTTATTACAGTTTCTTGCTTGTTAAAGGTCCATTGCAAGTTTTCATACAACGACTGATTAAGCTACGGTAAGGTCAGATATGATGACACAGTTTCCCCTTGAGGAAATGTGTTGACCTAGTGCTGCACTAAACAACCAACACGCCATGAATGCAAAGAAACACATACCATCAGAAAAAAAAATATAAAAAATTGCACATTGTCCATATGTTACATTTACATGTTGTTCCTCCTCAGCACTGACCGCGTGAAGCGACTGATTGCACGACGAGGGACACGAGGGACGAGGGTTTATTGGACTAGTCAGGATTGAACATTAGTCATATACTCCAGATGAATGAAAACTGGAAAAAGATAAGAAAAGACGTGAACTTTAAGCACAAACCATTCGGCCTTAAGAAACATTATTTAAAACTTTGGAAGAACACAAACTAGATTTTAAAAGAGTTTCGTCCTGTATCCTCTGCCAAGAGTCTGAGAGAAGAAGATGTGAGATGATCGGACGTTACTTTCCATTTCAAGGTTTCATAACTTCATTTTTGGGGTCTCAGTAAATAATTACACACCTTTTAAACTCACAAGTACATACACAACTCGTCACATCTTTCCCACTTTTCATCATGACCAAGCACTTACAGGTACAAGGGCTTTTTTTTCTTCTTCTTCTTCTTCTAATATCTTCATTATTTCTTGTACATTATTTTGTGTTGTGCTTCTATGACATTTTCCTGTAAAGATAATCAAGTATTCATCCATTAAATCAAATCACCTCAGGCGCACAAACAGCACAGGGTGGGCAAGTGAATGAAGAATCTCAGTAAACATCCTCCGCACTTCATTAACAGAATTTAATCATAATTTAAAAAAAAAAAACAAGATAGTATAGAAACTATAATGTAAAAAAAAAAAAAACCCTCAGGGCTCGAGTTTCCTCTTTGGCGTCTGTTTAATTAATATCAGTCCTGTAATTAGCTCATGTGTATTCATAATTAAGTATATTAAGTGTCATGTTTTGCCATGTGGTTATATTGTAATCGCATAAACAGAGCTTATTAAAAATATCTCCAGGATACATGTAACTCTTAAGCTGAGTGCTGCATTTCAAACCCCCATAGTTGCCCGGGTAATCTGTGGAGGGATTACTGCCATCACTAAAGGCTTGAATACAAATTGTTGTAATAATCAGCTGTCAACGCTCTATTAAAAGATAATAAGGAGGGTGCAAAAAAGGCTTACCTCGAAGTTTACATCTTTGTACTGGATGTTAACAGAACAGCAGAACTCATTAGCCAAAAGAGAATCCTGCCCGTTTATTTCTCAAGTGATGGCAATATCGGGAATCTCGACAAATAACACAGTCGAAGGCATATCCTCAAGAGTATGATCACATCGTAATAAAGTAAGCCCTTGCTGAAGCAAGTGACACTCGAGCACTATCGACTAATGGAACCATTCATTTCTCCAGACCTAATAAGTTGCTGTAATCAGGAATAAAACCTCTCCAGTCCTAAAAAGTACAATTATATAGCTATAGAGATAAAGTCAAGACTCTGGTTTGGATCAAAGAAGGCACATAAAAGAAAGTACCTCTATCGAATGTGTATGATTTGTAAAAACTGTCAGGCTGAATTTAAAGTTTGCACGGTACAGTGCTGAACTTCACTTGTTAGAGGTGTCGAATGGAGGAGGAAAAGGGTGTACGAGAGGTAAATGTGTCAAACCGATAAAATCTCAGAAACTGACTTTACAGATTATTCAATACGTAGTCTGTCAGGGTTTCCATCTTAAGGTCTTTTAAATGGTATAGGGAGCTGACACATGGACAGCTTTATCGAAGGCCATACAAAAAATAAACCCCTCTGCAAAACAGCCCAGAATCGAAAAAAAGACTGACATGATCAAAGGGCTCTCTGGATTTAAAACTGATACTATACACTTCAAACATATGCATATATTACCAGCTTGTTTTCCCCCTCAAATCTTCTCATCTGGCCCTGTAACAATGTAAACAGACTGCATGATTAAAATGAGGCAAACGTGCAGAATTAGCAGCTGAATTTGTAAAGTCTGTACACGTTAAAAGTTGCACAAAGGACTGAACTTTTGATAGACTGCATGTCAAGAACATCTGCAGATGGCTCTGTTGTTATTCAAATGCATGGATGTTCACATGTGAGCATTGAATGAGATTTATTCAAGTAACTACCCCGAGTTTGTAATTCTCGTCTCATCCTCAGTATACATTTACATGAACAGTAAAGTGCTATGGCTACAGCTCAATAAGTCAACTTGTCAAAGTGTACCTGCACCGAGGGAGAACCGATTTATGACTCTATTAAGGCAGGTGGCGAGGTGCTGCCTTTCAGCTTGTTACTATTAGCTTGTTATTAGCGAGCGGCGAACTGGTTATTTGTCAAACGGTGAAAAAAACTATAATTGATCAGCTTTGCACATTATGCACATGAATCAAGCTTTAATTTTGGATCAGATGCAATCCACACTTCCGCTACCTTATGTAGATATTCAGTGGCAGACGTCAGTGCCTCTTCTGCTATGCTACGCTTTTTTTTCGAAGAGGGCCTTTTTATAGGACAGCTGAAGAGAGACAGGAAGTGTTGGGTGAGTGGGAGAAGAGAGAGTCGGGGATGACGTAGCAAAGGGTCGAGGTCGGACTGAAACTCACAGGCACTCACAGAGATGAGGACGACAGCCTCCGTACATGAGGCGCAGCAACGTCACCGCTAGCTTATCCAGCATTACGCTATACGTTACTCAATATCCGGATTAAAGCCTGACGCGGTAATTCTGGAGCATGCTCAGAACACCTAGTCCAGATGTGCCTATCGTCATCAACTCAATCAATCAATCAATCAATCAATCTTTATTTATATAGCGTCAATTCATAACAGGCGTTATCTCGAGACACTTTAGGAAAAGCAGGTATCTAAGGAATCTAACATTACTCTGTTTCATAAAACCTGCACTTATTTGCAATTTTTTAGACAAGCTACATCACCTAATTTTATCTCAAATGAAAATCAGAAAATATTTTAACTTGAATTAAATGTACCGTAAATTCCGGACTATAAGCCGCTACTTTTTTCTCACACTTCGAGCACTGCGGCTTCTACTCCGGTGCGGCTAATGCATGGATTTTTTATGGGGGACAATGAGCTTCTGCCGCAAAAACATTTGACTTCGTCACGTCGGATCTTAATATCAGTCATTTTGCGCTTCATGCACGCACCCTCATCATGGAAAACACACGGAGAAATACATATGATGCAGTTTTCAAGTTAAAGGCGATCGACCTGGCTGTCAAAGAAGCTAACAGAGCTGCTGCACGTTAAGATGACACTGACAGCGACAACAGAGACTGAGGAAGTGAGTAATGAAGTCATTCTGAGGCAGTGAATGGATGGACTTTTTCTTGTGAAATATATTACGGTCATCTTTTTCATCAGCCGTGTTACAGACACCGTCGGCTAGGCTTCGTATTGTAACGGTTCATGTTGTAAAGTCAGTAGTTGATAATGTGTTCATAATTCCGATTATGTGGAGAGTCAGTGAATGCACCAGCGAGAACGTGTTGAGTGGCTGTATGAGAGAACGCTGGGAGAGAGAGTTGGATTGTTACGGCAAGTTACGTGTGTTGCTCTCTGCTGTAAACGGCGTGGTCACGGCCGACAGTGATCGGGTTATTAAAAGTTATTATTTGAACGCTCTCGTCGTCCTTTAACGTCCGTACGGACGCTACAGTATTTGCGGATGTTACCGGTAGCCTACGTCTGTGTAAATAGCTCTTGTTATAGCGTGGACACCTGCGGCTTATAATCAAGTGCGGCTTATATATGTACAAATACATTTATTTACTTATTTTTAGCCGGTGCGGCTTATATCCAGGTGCGCTCAATAGTACGGAATTTACGGTAATCCAATTTGTCCAAGAAACCGGCATTTAAAAACCCTTCAAAACAACTTGTGCTCAGTTCTCTAAAGTTGGTTGATCATTCGTTAAAAATACATAGTGAGTGAGTGTATGTGAGCGTGTGTTACCTTGAGTGGGTGAGTTCATAGATGTACATATATCGAACACACACCACTGATCTTAAATATTATTTATTTTCTTCAGACATGAACATGAATCCATAAAATATAAAGGTCCTGTATGAATACTAATCACCTGTATGCTCACGCTCCATCTGGACTTTTTGTACTGAAGATGCTAGCTGTTTTATGTCTTCTGTCTTTACAGTTTCTGGTCACATGTGAATCGTGTGTGTGGATGCGAGTTGGTGTTTGTTCAACCCTGATTGTTAGCTCACAGTGAAACAGAAAGTGACAGTGTTTGTAGCCTATGGAGAGTTATTGGATAAAGCAACACTTTAGCAGCTCTGCCCTGAGGCTGTTTTCATCTCTCAAATACCAGCAGCAGAGCAAATAGCTCAGGTCTTTTCCCATTTTTCTCTATTACTTTTCTGTTTATAATGCACTGCAGTCGATTTCTCTTTTGTCTCTTTTTCTTCTGGTATTCATTGTTGTAGTTTTTGACCACCAAGCAGAAAGGTCCCTATTGTCCTGGAGTGAATCATTCATACTCTTGGCCTTGTACCTTATTTGTGTGCACCCTTGATTGCCCTGATACCCCAGTTTGGGCAAGTTGTTCTTGCTTTGGTGTGTTCACTGACTTTAACATGATATGCCTCACCTTCTGGCAACAACAACCTTTCCACCTGTCAAGGCGCCTCAAGTGGACGCTGGAGGAACTGCATGTTTTTGCGCTTTCATATTGCTTGAAACAGACCCCTAAAAAAAAAGTCCCTATCAAGGTAAATTGAAAAATGACGCAGAGTACAGCACCGACTTTAATCCCTGCATGCCCTTTTGTCAGACAGAACCCAAATGCAAACACTTTGGTATAAAACATCTATGAAGTTTCTACCAGATACCAGAAGGTCACGCAAGGTAATCAAAACTGTCGACGACTCAGCACCTGGCCAAGCTCATGCTCATGTTCTCAGACTAGTTGGGATATGCTGTGTTGTAGGTGTGTGCCAAGATCCCCTCTCCAATGGACATGCCAGGAATATTACCGAGAACACTTCCACAGGGAGGAATCCAGGCTTTATCAGCTCTTTACAGCAGAAGGATAAAACTGACCGCCATGAAACAACAACAAAAAAACAAGTAGTGCAAGCCTGTGTATGAACTGCTAAACGCTCAGAAGCTCCAAGGTGCCAGTGAAGAAACAATAAAGCTAAGGACTTTCATGGTATTAGGCCTTCAAGAACCAACAAAGTCAAACCTACTGACCCGTTTCTTTCAGTCTTCCTTGAAAGCAATCTTTTGATTCTTTTGACATGTCTCTGTAGCTTTGAAGTATTAAAAGGTCCAGCAGCACTTAACATTCTTGGAGCTTATCACTTTCATGAGTGACCCTGAAGGCCACAGGCTCCAAGTGTTGCCACAGCTTTCATTCATCAAAAACAGCTTCCGCTTACCCTGGACCGATAGCGAGTACTTTCAGTTAAGTTCTGCCAGAACTGCACTCTGCTCGACTCCGTCTCAATAATCCCACATCAGTATCCAGTCTCTTAAGACTCACTCTGTATTAACCCAAGTCAGCTTTTTTTTATGCTGGAGTGATTGTTTGTCGTTTCTTATGAGGATTGTCTAATCCAAGTTGTTGCCTCTCTACCTCCCCTGATTGAAGCTCGTTTACGGCTCCAAAGAGGAATGATTGTTGTTCTAGTGAAGACCACACTAACCAAGACCAGAGCGCTCCGACACCGAGACCAGTCCAAGAAGTTTAGGGATCTAGACAGAGTCAAGACCAAGACACAGGCAGGGCGATACCGAGACAACATCAAGACCATAAATGTATAAATATCTGTATGTAGACCGTAACACCGAGAAGGTTACGGTCGTCATGGGATAAAAATCAGACTACAGGTGAACAGAAAGAGGCCTTCTAATTACAGGAATGAAAAATAGCCTTTTAGTGGCTAGGCTGCCAAAAATTTAAAATACATCCATCCGAGACGAGACCAAGACCGATTCTTAAAAGAGACCTTTTAATAGTTGTCTCGAGACCGGTCTTAAAACCAGGACCGATTTCAAGTACTACAAACACGACTAAAAAGAGCTCCAAATCAAACCTTTAAGACTTTTTGCTCTCTTTGATCACAGATCTTTTAGATGTCCATACGTACTCATGTGCAGCTCTCTTCGCCTCACAGTCTTCTTCTCGTGAGGAAGAATGGGAGGAGCTGAGGGATGAAGGAGGTTTCAAGAGTTTTGATCTGAAAATCTGCTCTAAAAGTTGCATAGAAGGTCTTTAAGCCCTGCTGGGAATTTTTTTTCGTTAATGTTTCACAATCGTGCGTATAAGCACCTTCTCTTAATTCTGATCACATCTGAATTCTTAATGCTTCATCTACAGTGATGTTTTTTTTTTTTTTATAACCTCATTTAACCTTGTCACACTACCTTGATTTGTTTCCCATTCTAAAAAATAATTTCCGGGGAAATCTGACTCTCCTCTAATCCCCAGGTTCTCTGGAGAAGCACACACGCAATTAGCTGGGTTTTTCTTTTGGTTAAGTATAAGAATATTGTACTGTATTAAATTATCAAAAGGAAGAAAAAAAAAGTCTAACGAATGAATAATCTGTCAGCTAATGACAACAAGAAAAGGAAATGGAGTCACTAAAAGACATAATACTCTTGTGAAATTGAAAGATTTTTCAATATCCTCGGCTTTTATTTAGACCTGTTTGATTTTTGGATTGTTTTTGAAAAAAAAAAAAAAAAAGGAACCAGTGGAATAATCTCAATATTTCACCTTAAGACATTAAAAGTTTTAAAAAAATATTAAGTCTTTTGGGCTACCAGATAGCTTAGACATTCTGTCACGTGCCCCATGTACAGAGGCCACAGTCTTCCTCGCCGTGGTCTTGGATTCTAATCCGGACCCGGGCCCTTTGCTGCATCAGTTTTTTAATGTTACAGCATGTCCTAAGAGAACATAAGCATTAGATATCACATCAGATGGTGCAGCATCGAGCGCTCACTGTTCACGCTGCATCCATTAAATATGTACTTCTCTGAATTTTAGAATCCCCTTAAATACATCATGGCATCTTATACTTTTATTTTGAAGGGGAATTAACTAAAGTGTGGTGGTGTTTATTGAGGAGCATGTGACGGCCGAATAAGGTTTTGTCCCTGCGTTGACACGCCGCCAAGTAAAACATTTCAGTTACAGACATGGACGTTATCAAAGCATCACTATCTTTACTTTGTAAAACATAAAGACGGGCGCTCTTAAGGGAGGAAAGTGAAAGAAAATCAAGAAAATGTTTTTTTTGTTCCTCGTCAGAAAGGAAAGTAGAAGCGAGGCGTTGGGGTAAAGTGGTGTGGCAGTCTGAAGCGGTTCGGGGCACTCCAGCATGAAGACATGAAATCAAGCTGATTTTGACACTGACGCTCGCTCACATAAAAGCTGTTACAACACACAGTCACGACACGCTGTTACACAACTGAATTTGTTTTCCTCCAAGCTGAATTAGTCTCTAAAGGGCCACAGAGCTGTGGTCAAAAATATCTACTATCTCCACCATGTCTGAATCTTTTTCTTTGTGTGTGATGGAGCTTGATATCTTTCATTTTGTTTTTTTGTTTTTTCCACCAGGCTGGCCCGCTTAAAGCTTCTCTCCTGTCAATGCTTCATGCCCTATCAGATCAAATCTCTCTCAGACGGAGGCAATGAACTAAAGCTCTGCTTCTGATTCCTTCCAACTTTTCTCACCACCAACAAATCCCCCTTTTTAAAGAACTATCTGTGTGCTTTGAAACCTTGAAACGACTTCAGAGAGGCACCAGAAGAAGAGCACGGAGAGGCTGACAAGGAGGTCCACACATCTTCTCGTTTGGTGTCAGAGCTGACAGCCCGTCAAGAGAAAACTGCAGCGGATTAGACAGAACAAGGAGGCACCAACACACACACACGCACACACACACACACACACACACGCACACACACCATTAAAAGTATTTTCTGACAAGATAGTAGCTAAAAGACCACGCGTGCACACAAACACACACTTTACTTGAGAGAACTCGGGAGGTATCGATGTGCACACGCGCACACACAGACAGATCCACCAAACCATTAGTATTCAGGTCTTGTGCTGCAATGGGAAGTATAACACAAAACAAGTTTAGACTGACCTCTTTATGTGACCTATAAGATGACCTTTCTTAAATGTGAGACCGTGTGTGTGTTTGTATGTGCCTGTGATTTGCAGACAGTAACCGCCAGCCAAAACTGCCAAATTGTGAAGGTCATGATTTGCAAGAACTTCTAAGTCTACAGAGCTATAGGGATGTCTTACTACGAGAAAAAAACACTGCACACAACATCATAACAGAAACAGGGAAAAAAACAGATTAGATGATATCATGAGATGTCCAATATATCATTCAACTTGTCTTTAATTATGAAGTTAATTAAACAGATAGTTCAAGATTTTGATGCTTTTGACAATTATTGAAAATGTGTGAATGCTAGTTTTTTAGCAATTAGTCACATGTGAATGTAGTAGATAAAAGCATCATATGAAACGATGGCTTTGTTGAGAAAAACCCGAGTACAGTCAGTATAAGTAAAGTATGGTTTATTTCGTGAAATTGAGGCGACATCGGTCCGATCAGCTTGGATTGATGGGGTGCAATGGTGGCGCAGTATACTTCAATATTGAATATATGTAGATCAACGTGTATGATTACTGGTTTTATCCAATTTAACCGAGCAGTTATCTCTCTGTCATTGTTTTCATAATACATAAATTCATATTTTATTCATCTTCTAAGGCTTTAACACGAGTTATGAATGAATATTTGATCCATTGTGGAAATTCTTAAAGAAGACAGACATTTCTTACGAGCTGAATGTGGCTTTTATACACCTCCAACGCAGCCTTTACATTCCCTCTACTGTGTAACATCAAACTCCAGACTTCTTTATCTATAATTATTTAACATGCTGCAGTATGAGCAGTCAAGTGGGAATTCATTTAGCTAAAGTAAGCTGTAAAGTGATTAAAAATGCTGCAATATTTATGCAGCTGTGCTCGAGATAAACTGTTGCCACAAAGTGTGAACATAAGGAGTTTTCTGGATAATAAATGTTCGCGTAGATTCCACAAACTGTGTGCAGCCATTGTATAGGACAAACTGTGGAGGGTATACAAAATGAATAGGTTGCTTCTTGGGCCAAAAAGAAGAGGATAAAAGAAGCTCACAAACCTGCTAAATGAACATCGATGCAGGGTGTATTTGTCTTTTTTATTTTGTTTTATTTTAGGAGCAAGTCTTCAGATAAAGTACAGTCTGGTAACTTTGGGTTTATGTTTTTAAAGTCGGAAACAGAAGAGACAAAAGGTCGGAGAGAAAAGTGGGAAAAAGTAAATTGGAAGTCATTTGTTGAAATGTGTCACTGCACTTTTTCTCACTCTCTTCGTCATGCCCACACACACACACACACACACACACACACACACACACACACATGCGGCTCCATCCCCTCACAGCTTATCACTAAGTGCTCCAGGTGAGTCAGTGATTTAGACCAGTCATTTCCCAGCTTCTCTGTCTGCCTGTAATGACTCTATCCCGGGCCTGCTGGCACACAGAGATACTGAGAACTGAAGTGAAAACTGAACAGCGACTACGGGGGACAGACCCTCTGCAGTGACTGATCATCAATTAGACCCCGCTTTCTCTCTCTCTCTCTCTCTCTCTCTCTCTTTCTCGTTGATGGCCTCTGAATGGATCGCCCAATCCGACAAGTTTTTTTGGAATACAGGCTTCAACTTGGGAAATGTTTCTTCCCAACACAAAAGGACAGAAAGATGATTCATGTCTCACTCTTGTTCGACTGTTAATGTCATGCACTTCTAAACAATACGTCACTCGCTGACAGTTGTGTCATTTATCTTGCATTGTAGCGAGCTCAAATAATTAACAGCCACAGTCAAGATTGGCTCCAAAATGTGTTCATCAAAAGTGTTCTTCAGAGAAGAAACATTCACGAGGCGTCCACACCTGTCTTGTCTCATGGAATAGAAACTTTGGGGCATGTAAGCCTGTCGTTTGAAGTCAATCTGAACACGAAAGGAAACGCAACTAGCTGCCAATTTTCTTATAGTCCGTGCACGCTGCGTTTCCGTCGGCGCCGCAGTTTTGCTCCGTCGGACAAACAGACACGAAAGGCAGAGATGGAATCATATTTTAAAGGGGAGCAGAACAATGACTGGCTGACGATGAAGGAGAGACGTCATGCAATTGGCTCTATGAGGCCATGATTACACGATGACAGATGTAGAGAATGACAGCGGAGTGAGCGTGTGTGAGAGGGATGAATGACAGATTGAACTTATCCTAGAGCTACTTTACTCAAGATCTAGTGATTCTCTAAGCCAGGGGTCTCCAACCTTTCCTTCATCTGAGAGCTACTTTGACAAAGTGAAAGTGGCCAAGAGCTACTTGTGTGTCACGTGCATTTATTCACTCAGCACACGTCAGCTGAATTAAGCTACTGTTTGTGTGAAATTACAAAAACGCCCACGCTTATCTAAAATCTTAAAGTCACTTCAATGTCAAAAAAAAGACCTGAAATCTGCTCTTATGAAGCAGGTTGAACAAAGAAAGAAAAAAAAAAAGATGAATACATTTTGTTTCCAAGAAAACATGACTACTTTAAACTGGATTTTAGGGGCCAAATAAATGAAGAGTGGGAAGAGGTTCATTTACTGTAATCAGATTTATTTATTTTTTACACAGTGGGATTAAACTAACGGTTAGCGACTGGAAACCTGTCTGCGAGCAAACCTGTTGGAGACCCCTGCTACAAACCTTCAATACTTGCAGCAACGTTTTCTGTTGCACACTTATACCAGAAGGACCAAGCGTGCATGGGATTTTTATATTTCTTTAATTCGCTCTGAAACACAGAGACACAAACACAACAACTTCACGTGGCTGCACACTCTCGGACGTCTTGGTCAACTGCGCTACGCATGGCATCAAAGACCCCTTGTGCTGCCCTGAGCTGCCCCAAAAGTGCCTGTGTTACACTTTGTCCTTCTTTGATCCACAATTATACCCACTATAAATACCATAGTGCCTTTGTACAGATATATTTAACAATAACACTTAACAACTGACAAAACAAAAATACTTAAATAATATGAGAGGGGGGGTGCCTACTGTCCACAAACATGCCTCACATAACACGGGCCTCACATTTCTCCCTCACTAAACCTTGAAGTCCATGAAAACATCAGGATGAAGTAAATCACCAAAGACTTTGAATATTTCTCTTTTGCTAAACTTGCAAACTAAATAATTATTCACTGATAACTAAACCACCCCTGACTGAAATCTATTTTTTTTCCCTGCAGTCTTGTGCTCAAGTGTGACACCTGAAGTTTATTGATAGTTTACATCTCCTTCAGATGTTAACCCCCCCTGGGTCCTTTCTGATGTTATTTTTGGGGGCCATTTTGTTCTCCAACGAGACAGCGGATATGAGATGCTGGAAGGAGAGGTTGGGTGGTGACATGCAGCAAAGGACCAAGGTTGTTTCTCTGAACCATGGGCGCTGCAACAAGGACTTAATACCTCCGAACATGTTTACATGAACAAACCGCTAAAGGCTTCTCCAGCACCCTGAGGCCCTTTCTTTAAAGTACGCCACCTATCGATCCTTTCCTTTTCTTTCCTCTCTGAGAGGTCACACTCATCTGTTACCTGGGAATCATCTCATCTCTGGGTACAATAATCAGAGGTTTTGAAGCCTCTGACCCCCCCTCCCTCTCTTCTGGGACATTCCCACAGATTCCCAGTCGATCTCATTATAGACACAAACAACAGATATCTGGGGAAAATATAACTCCAAAGAGTTTTTTTTGTTTGTTTTGTTTTTCTTTTCCAGTCGAGGAGAGATAACAATACTTCTCATATAAGTGCAAATATCTTTACAGCATTGTTCTTGTCACCTCCTGACAGGCTGTCTCATCTCCTGTGGGGCAAACACGGTGCAAGCCTCTCCTCTACGCAGTAATGTGTCAAATAATATAAATTGGATCCAAACTAGGCGTCACTTTTTCAGGCAGTAAAAAATAAAGACGACTTTAGGGAATTGTGAAGTGACACAAACAAACACAGAGACTAACCTGAAGTGTTTTGTCAGACTTCTTAAAGAATATCCTCGACCGTCAAAAGCGTCCTCGATAAAAGTCTGGACTTCTCACAGTCAAAAGCTTACATTTAATCCCAAGGGAAGGATGGGAGGCGGAAGCATCGTCCTTGAAATTAGGACCAACTTTTAGCCCATCGTGAGCCGATCCTTTAAAATTTCATTCTCAACTAAAAGCATGCAGCTATTCAGCGATTGATCAGAAAGACGAGGGCGTCGTTGACAAAAAAAACAAAACATTTTCATCTTGTTTGGTCCAAAGGGCTTGACATATGATGATATGATGCCATGTTTCATAATAACCACCTAATTTGTTCTGTAAGGTGTAATGTATATGAATGTGTGTGATTACTTTCAGGTACTGTACCTTTAAAAACAGATTTTTTACTGCAGGAGTTTGGGATCAATCTGAGATCTTTCATCAATACCGGCTAAGAAAAAGTCCAATGTGTATTTCAGTGTGGTTGCAGTCAGGGCCGGTCTGGTCATCTAGCATGCCGTGCATTGTCCCGGTGGGTTTACACACTTCGGGTCTCTCCACAATCACACTGGCTTCTTGGCTTTGTAACAACTTGGGGGGAATATCTTTTAAGAGGGGGGTCACATGGTAGGTGCACACTTACGTCTTGTTGACCACTTTTAAAGATGACTGCTGTACTGTTACCTTTCGTGATGTTGAGGGGTTTTGTTAAGTACAATTCTCACAAATGTAGATTTGTGTTTAGTCATGAAGGAGTTTTTGGCTGCTCCTGAGGCGACACCGTTGCTTCAGACGAGTTTGTGTTGTTGCGAGTTAATTTGTCTCTATTTTATAATTACAATTGTCCTGGTTTGGTTCTGTTTCATCTTGTTTTAGTTTTCATTCTGTCCTCAGTGTTATTTGTTTCCTAGTGTTGATTGTTTCCTTTGTGTGTTTTAATGTTTCATAGTCTTGTTTACTTTAGCCTTGAGTGTGTTTCCCTGTGTCCTCCTATGTTACCTGTTGGTTTATTTCCTGTTTTGTGTTTTAAGTCTAATCTGTAGTGTTTCCTGTTTTATTTTGTAGCTCTGGTTTTGGTGGTGTCAGTGTTGGGTTTTACTTTGTACTTGTCCTCAGTTGTTCTGGTCTTGTGTTCTTTGTCCCGCCTGTGTTATGACCCTGATTGTCCTCACCTGTCTCGTTAGTCTCACCTGCGTCTGATTACCCCATGTCTATTTAGTCTCTGTTTTCCTTGAGTCTCTTGTTGGTTCATTGTCTTTTGTCATTCCCAGTGTAGTGTCCATCGTTGCCTGTCTGTTCCTTGTTCCCTGGATTTACTTTGTTTTTTCACACTCGTTCTGGATTTAGATTTTTGGAGTAGGTTTTGTTTTGCCTTTTGTTTAATAAATATTTTTGTTCCTGCACTTGGGTCCTCCCTCCCTGTTTCCTACCCGCAAATCGTGACAACAATGGTACTTTAATGGCAATAAAGCCCTGATGAGCACTCATGTAAAGGATCAGCATCCCTCTGACAAACATAAAAAAACTACAAAACATTAAATCTGCATCTCAGAAAATGTATTTGAGCCGTTCATGTTGATGTTTAAACTCATAAATCACTTCACATTTCCCTTCAAACTAACTTTTCTAAGGAGTAGGCACTTGTGCGCGGTTTCTCCCTTGGTAACCTTGTTTAAATTCAAATCTGATTTGCATTAAATTCAATTGCTCCCCCCTTAAATTCTTATAAATCACCTCCCCTCTGTGTTCTCTGCATCTCTGTGGCCATAATGAGCCGGAGCACAGCGGACACTAAATCATCCTGGAGAGCAAATTACCGTAATCTGACAGCAGACTAGCACCTGCACAGCACCTTCATAATCACAGTGTTAAAACTCGTATCTGTGTGTGTGTGTGTGTAGGCGCGCGGTGTGTGTTAGTGTGTTTTTGAACTCCCATGGGACACGGGTGACTCCAAGAACACAGGGGGCCGGCAAAGCATTTAGCGGCCATCAGAAGGAGGCCGCCTCTCCCCTCACTGAAGCCTAAAGGTGAAGCCTAATAAGTGGAGGAACACACACACACACACACACACACACACACACGCACACACACGCACGCACACTCAGCTGCCTGGTTCGGGAAAAAGGGGGTTTGACCTTTATCAGATGGGAGCGCTAACGTGCTAATAGCCCTGTCCACACTCCAATTAGAGGTTGTAAGAGAAGGGTTGAAAGGAGCACAGTCTGCCACCGAGGATCTGATGGACAGATGGGAATTGTTCGGCCTGTCAGAAGCAGAAGAGAGGAAAAAAATGTGGATAAAAGGGTGGAAAGATATGCGAGGGAGGAAAAGTATATTGACAGCACTTTAGCGGCAAAAGGCTGACTTTTTTTTTTATGGTATAAGATAGAGGATATGTGGTTAGAACAACTGAGCAAACGAATCAAATGTGTTTTAAAAGTGTTTATGAAAATTGAGGGAACAAAGTCGATTTGCTTTAGATTCTAACCAGACTGTTGACTGAAAACGTTTCCCCCGAGGGCAGCCTGGAAGAGAGATGTTTGTTACCTTCATCGAAGGTTTTAGACTTCGCAGTAGTTGCTCGACACCAAAAGAAAAAATGCAACTACAAGGATCTAGAGCACCTCCAGGTCTGCTTGAAAGGAAAACACACAGAAAAACAGATACACAAGCGGACTGCATAAGACTGCAACTTGAAGGACAAGTGACATCTTTATCATCCCTGACTCAGACTGAAAAACCTACATATTAACTTCTACTAAACTCTAGAATGTAATTTCACTTGTCAAAGGACTCGGCTTTGTCACTCATTTCTTGTCGTTCATCTGTGTAGCGCCACGGTTCCTACACTGACTTCCTGGTCCCTCTAGGGGTGGAGCCAAAGATCAGGACGTAGTCTGCTTTAAAGGTTTTTAAAATTAAATTTGATAGTTTATACAAAGACATTATTTATTTATGAAAATTTAAGATCTATCATTTTCGCCTTTCATGTTTTTTTTTATTCCAGGTTACAGGACCTGGGACGAATGATTTCTGTCATTATCGTTAGTCCTCATTTGATTTGTGTCAGTGATACATTTTCTGAGCAGTTTAGTGTTGATTAGATGTGTGACGTTGGGGCGTGATGTATTGATTGACAGCTCTCTTGACAAATCAATTCACGGTGTTCGAAATAAAATGTAACGCTTTTATTTTGAAATGTATTTTCAATTCAAGTTGAACCTGATAACAGCTGCCCTACAGCTACTGTTATCATCTGTCAGAATGTCAGGACAGTACGTGTGTGTGTGTGTGTGTGTGTGTGTGTGAGGTTAAGTCCCGTCTCTCCTGGCAGATTGAACCGAGTGTCGATGTGATATGAGACATTCCAAGTTATTGAACCCTGGCTGATTGGATGGTAGCAGAGCGGGGATTGCTCTCTTTTTCTGTTGCCCTTGTACCCTCTCTGACGCTTTGACTTTTTTAGTCAGTAACACTGAAGACAGAGAGACACTGAAAAGAACGAAAAAGCAATAATACAATGAAGGCTGGGTTCAGTCTCATGTTGTATTGGCATGCTGCACAGCTCAAACCACCTGACATTATGAATTCTCCGAGTGTAACAGCAGGAGTAATTAAACAAAGGTCCCCGAACACCTATATTAGCATTCCTCCTGAATACAGACTGTGTGTTAAGACATTGAACATTATTTTACGAGCTATCCCCCCTAGTGGTGCAAAGGTCCTATTACACGGACCACGACAGGAGGTGAAAGTGAGACGATACAGGACACGAGATGGAACAAAACTCAAATTTAGAACAGAAGACCGGACACAGTTGAAATGTGTTTTTAATTGCAAACAATGAAATGTGGTGTTTGCACTCGTGTTATAGTCGAAACCACACTAACGAGATCAGAGGCAAGACCACGGGGTAAAAATCACATTTTTAATGAATTATTTTATTTTTTGAGAAAGGAGAATTTTCCATCTAATCAAAGTAATGACGAGGTAAAGTCGCCTTTCAGAGGCAGTTTTGATATAAAGAGAAACCGAGACAAGACCAAGTCAAGATGATTTTGATTCTGAGACCTTCAAAAAGAGTTCTTGGGACCAAGACCAAGTTTGAATTCAACACTAGCTCGTATATAAAGAACATTTATTCATCAGCTGATAAAAAAGTTAATTACGGGGACTGACAACGATAAATGCAACAACATCATAACGTTTTATTATTTGTAATATTTACTATGCAACACAACAAAAACACTTTCAATAATTGAGTGAAGTGATTTTCTAAAAAGTCCCAATTTCACAGAGTGCCAAACCATTTTTCATTCAGTGCTCTTCATTTGATTTATTCCTGTCATTTTTACTTCCTGGATCATTGCGACATTGTCTGCACCAAAACAGCGGTCACTAAAGAGAAAACGGTCAAACACAACCTGCCTTGGTCTTGGTTCTGTCTCGATCCCGATACGTCTTGGTCTTGACTCGTTCTCGGTTAGTGTTGACCTTCACTAAATGAAATCCAAACAACACCATGTCACAAAGCAAAACACGGCAGACTGAACAGTTGCACCACTCTTCATTACTGCTCAGAACAATGGGTTTAAATATTCTTCCAGGTGTGTAAAAGGAGCCTGCAGGCTATATTGTTAGATTTTTACAAAGACTATACATTTCTATTGGATTGTTATTCAAGCCAGAAATATCCCCAAATAAAGCAGCATGACTCGCTGTGGCCGGTCCATTGGGTGTCAGTCATGGCAAACAACGACAATGTCTGTACCCAAATAAATGACGTGCGAGGTCAACACTCGGCAGGCTGCTCGGCGTTGTTTCGTGAGGCACAAACCCAGGACTGACGCAGTGTTCAGATCTGTGATGCAAAGAGCTTTCACAGTGTCATGTGTCAGTGTCAATCAGAGTTGAAGGAACCAGTCAGGCCAGTTTTAAAAGACTACTGCAAAACAAAAACAAAAACCAGCAGCAAATCAAAAACTCAAATAATTTAGTTCATGTTCAAAAGAGATGGAAAGAAGTTAAACGCTTTCCCCCTCTTATGTACAGTAAATGCATTATTTACAGTACAAATAAAAATGTAATTCAATGGGATCTGAATACAACAATGACATATTTGAAAATATTTTTAGCCTTCAGGCAGAAATTTGATATCATGCTTGATTTGGCTCTCTGGTCAACACGTCACACATTCAACACTGAATTCTGAATTACTGACTGCACGTTCTTTGATTTGGATGTTTAGCCTTATTGGTAAATAAATTCCAATGAAATCACTTAAAAACTGTTTGTCGGGTTGGGACATAAGTGACCTGAAAGCAGAGATTCCAGGCATAAAACAGAAAAGCTTGTGCTTGAGAACAAATCAGGCTGTATTTTAACCTACATCGACAGGAGGTTGTGCAATATTTAACATGTTCCCTCCTTCCCACAATGCACTGCATGGTTATCTAAAGGCTGCGCAATCATGAGCGACAGGCAGAGTGGAAAAGCTCGAGTCATTAATGCCCTTAAGTACCATTATTCAGGCACATCCAGGCCCACCTCCCTGTCGGTTTTTTCCACTATTCTCAAAAAGCTTCTTTAATGGCAATCAAGACTCCCACAGTTCAGTGGTGCAGGCAGGTCTAAGAGAAGAAAATGACAAAGACAGGGATGTTTCAGAGGGCACGGAGAACCAACGGAGGAGAAGAAATGAGAGCACAAGTGTGCAAATTTGAATATTCTCCTGCAGCCTGCTGCAGCTTGTGATTCGACGCCCTTTAATTGTTGGAAGTGACCTCGACCATGATGAATGTGATAACGGAATTGCAGACATGAGAGAGAGAGAGAGAGAAGAGGAATGAGAGGCAGGAAAGCAAAATGGACAAAAAGGGAGATGAGAGAGAGATAATGTGACATCACAGGAGGAGGCGAATCAAGGGGAAGACGTGTGGAAGGAAAAGAGAGCAAAGGGAACGTCTCACATAATCGCTGCAGGTGCACGCTGAAAGGTCTCATTACAGAGACGAAGCAGGGTTCCGGTTCTGTTCAAGACCCATCAGAGTGATTCCTTTAAATCCTTTCTGCCTTCCGATAGCCTCCAGGTGAAGGGAATAGGTGAATATCAAAGAGAGGAGAAGAGAAAAAAAGTGTTCATTTTTAACACCAAGGGGAGAATGAGTCATTCTCTCACTTCTTACAAGTGAGGAAGAATTATGAAAAGTGACTTTCTTCAAGTGAGTAGTTATATGTCATTGATGCTCAATCTTCCTTTGCTCTTCTTTTGCACTTTGAAGATGCAATTAAAGACACTCTTTACTGGAAAAGAAGCAGAATCTACTGTTGAATTACACTTGGAAGTCAAATGAGGCAACTCACGAGAACGTTTCAAACTCAGAATCTTCTGGATCAACTCATCTCTTCACACCTTAGAGGTAAACATGGCGGCCCTATATGTTTTTGGTCTCCCTTTTATTTTAGGCCTTGGTGTACTTGAACTCGCCTTGTTTTGGGAAAGCACTCAATGAGGCCCTGGATCCAAATAAATTGAAAACGGGAGAAGTGGTGCAAGACGGTGAAACAGGCTAATGCTTTCAATTTTCTCTCGAAATGCTAATGATCGCTTCGTCTGTCTCAAAAGTCGAGTATCCGTCAAGCCCTGCTGAAGTTTGACACACAAATGCACACAGAAACACATAAAGGAGACCCATCCTTTCACTCAACATGATCGCCCGCAACTATCATTCATGAGACACTTCAACTCTCAGAGTCTCGTAAGCGTGTTTAAACCACAGTCATTCTGTGTCCATTTCTGTGCAATCAATGTGATGCTACGAGATAACTTAGGTGCGCTAACATTAGCCTGCTAATGCAGGCCACAGGAAGCTGCAGCTTCACTCCTCTTTGTGAAGGTGCATGGAGGAGTGTTGGAGGAGTGTTGGGGGGGGGGGGGGGGTGTTGAGCCTTCAGAATAGTGGAGGTGTCTGTTTGTGGTTTCATGCTGGTGCTCAAGGGGATCAAAAAGTTCTTCCTTTAAAAAGTGATAGAAGGTCGATTTTTCTTTGAGTTTTTTCAAACTCCTGAATATTGATCTGAGCATCCACACAGACTGGGTTCACACACATTCAGTTTATACTAAGTGTCTGGCTGTATAGAAGAGGAGACCTTATCCAAACGCAACCTCCAGGTTTATCATGCAACGCATTTACATAGAACCTCCATCTTTAATCAGAGCCTCAATCCTCATGTGTAAAATTACATTTCTTGAACCCAGCAACAGTTCTTGGTTCATAAGTTTATTAAGTTGTTGCTTCATATGTTCAGTGTGTGTGTGTGTGTGTGTGTGTGTGTGTGTGTGTTCACGTCTCCTGAGCGATGTAACACATCCTGCTGGTCTTTATCACTCGGTCTCTCTCCGTTGTCATGGCGTCGCCTCTCTGGATGACACCTGAGTAGTCTCAGTATCTCTGTGGTGACTGACATACATCGATCCCCCTCTGAGCAGGCTCCTCTTGATGATGTCATTGCGTAGTAATTGGGTTGTAATTGGTGTTTAATGGTGTGTGTGTTAATGCCGCTGGAGCCCAGAGTCTCCGCGGAGACTGTCGTCAAACAGAGACGTACAAGGGCTCCTAAAGGACCGTCATGGACTTCTACCATCGATTTATGATTCCTTCCCGTCGCCATGATTGCATTGATTTTCCTCTGCAGTCTCTCCAGGCTTTTCTTAATTGAATATCACATGACTTTATGATGTAGGCTCCTCGGCTGACACAATAATTATAGCTCCAGGGCTCTTTCACTCCAGCCAATTCAGCGCTTTTCATTCCAGTGTCCTGATCCTTATCTCGACACAACGTCCTTAACATTCATCAAGCTATCCCAACGTGTAATCTCGAGCTTTCCAGATACGCTATCACGAACCTGCTGTACTCGATGTGTGCGTGTGAAAGAGAGAGAGAGAGAGAGAGAGAGAGAGAGTGGTTTCCTCCTCTGGCTTTCTGTTTATAGGCCAGCAGACACATGTGGTGGCTCCCCAAAGGCATCGAAACCCATTAAGAATTCATCAGTGGCAAGATGGTGCTTTCTTAATCAATTCTGTGTGATCTTTGCAGATGCTTTCAGCCTCATTGACAGAGAGATGCAAAGAGCGAGACACGATTCTGTGTGTGTGTTTTTGAAGGCTCCAGTTTTATTTAAAGAGGTTTTCAGGACCATTTTGTGCTGATATGTTTCAGGTAATTTATGAGGAAGCTTTTGGAGCGTGGTCTTGGAATAGTTGAAACACAGAGTAGTTGGAAAAGTTGTTGGACAGTTTCAAGAGGTGGGTTTGTAAAAAAGAAAAGAAGTCAAGCTTTCGTGAAGAGCACAACAAAACTGTTTGTTTGGGTCGCTTGTGACCTCATTTTTAACTTTAACTTTACATACTTTACATAATTTATCTGGGAAAAATCGGATTTTAACTTCAGTTATTAAGGGACATGCCTCGAGACATGACACGCATGCACAAACATGACCTGTGGACATGCATTAATGGAGAGATGTCAGAATGGGCTGTTACATAGGGAGCACGTCAGAGACCAGACCAACTTCCACACTTCGGTCTGACGACCCCCGACTTGTGGCGCCTTTCCCGCATGTCATTCCCGTCTCTCTCTCTCTCTCTCTGCAAGATTTCTAGAATGTGTGTCAGTATAGATGTGGTGACATTGTCTTCAATGCGTATAATTCATTATCTTCGTGAAGTCAGCCTTACCTTCATCTTGATTATCGTTATTTTGGGGGTGCAATGTCTTCAATAAAACACAAACACCCCACCTCCACCTCCACCACCAGCACCAAAAGTTTACTTTCTTAATGACTTGAAAAATGTTTCATTCACAAATGACTGACTTTATGTTACTTCCATAGCGAATTTATTTCTACACGTTATTATCTATCAAACACAAGTCCAAGAGAAATGTGCCCTTAAGGGACCATAAAGTCAGCCGTTGTTCTCTATTAAATGTGTAAATGCCGATAATATTTCAAAACTTGGTGTAAATGGGGTCATAAGAGTCCATTAACACAAGAATATTCAGAACATCAATGCTAATTCATGTAGAACTGAATCGAAATGTCATATTAAAATCATCAGCAAGCTATAAAAAAAACAATAAGATAATTTTATTCCATTGCAAGAAAGTCCATCAAGTTGATTTAGCTCAGAAAACAAGTCAAAGTTTGCATGAAAATCAAACAAAAAGCAGTGAAAGAGATGATGTATTTTCACCCAGGGCAGAGTTTAGCGAGTGGATGGTGGGGACTGATAGCACAATGAGTCACTTCACTGCATGGGCCAATCTCATGATTTGTTTACGACAATCAGAAACGAGCAGAGGGGGGCCAAAGTGAAAATAAGAAAACTTGAAGTAAACATTAATTTCTTGTTGAATCAGAGGTAGGAACCTGTAACAATACAGAGCCCAGGAGGGGGATTTATTTTATCCATTAGAAAAGCATGAGTGGAGCTGCAGACGGCCGATGTGCGGAGGTCGTGGTTCTCCAGACGGACGACCGGATTCGGGTCCGACCTTTAGCACGCCATGCCACGCTCTCTCTCTGCTCTGACCACCATCATCAAGTAATATAACATTTTTACTAAATTTAACACTCATGGGAGCTGGTATGTCATGAGCATTAATATTGTTGTAACACTTGTTTTTTGTGGTCCTTGAGGACAGTTTCTCCAAGCGTCTCCTCCGCCATTGTTTTTGACAAAACCTGATATTGTAAATCGCACCCTGTCTTGATTGATTGGCCTGTGAGGAAGGAGCGACATCGACGAGGGAAGATGAAAAAGTTGCACCAACTCTGTCACTCCAACTGCATGTGGCCAATTAATAAGAAACTATCAATATTTGGGTCAAATAGGCAACTCGCCTTGTCAACCCTTGTTTTATGTTAAGGGTCAAGTTGACCCATTTCAGTTTTTGTGTTGCTTAAATGACTAGTTATCATTTCTTTTTCTTCATGAAAGTTTGTGACTTTTCCTCACCTGGGGTCATGAACTTGTGTGTGACATCTGGACTGAATTTCCTGTGCACAGTTTAAGTACAAAGATAATGTTGTAGCACAGTTAGGAGGGGCATTCTACCCTTCACGAGTGCTTTTAAAAACATGTTGATTTATCTGGTTTGTACAAGTTTAGCAGCCCCCCCCACCCCCAAGAAAAAAATTGCGCAAGTGCCAGAATGGAAACATCACAGCGATCAGCTTACAAAGCAGCAGGACGACAACATCAACATGGCATGCTATCGCTCCCGTTCTCCAGCTCTCTCTTCAACTCTGCCCCTCTTTCCTTTGCCTGCAGATTACAGTTAATTCCATTTGTTGTCGGGCTTTAAACGCCTCTAAATGAAGTTGCCTGGGAAACATTTTTTGCTGCGTCGCCCTCGGGAGGGAACAGAGAGCCTCCCTAACTTTTTTTATCTTCAATAACACATAAACAACACGCTGACAGGAGAGAACAAAGGCGCTCCGGTGTTCGTGCATGAGAGTGATTGAAGAAGAGACGAGAGAGGACACAGAAGAGGAGAACAGAGTGTTTATTTACAGTAAGTAATGAGCTCTCGTCTTCACACTTTCCACTTCCAGCTGAGTCTTTTTGTACTGCTGGCTGTGTTTCATGTGCACACTGGATTAAACTGCAAAGGAACTCTGCCTTGTTTTGACGCAAGGTGCCAAATGCCTCCTTAGACCGAGCTGTTTACGTTAGCTCAGCTTCGGGGAGATATACAGCGTGGAAATTGATTACGCTGAGCCAGTGGCAGAATAAGCAAAAATCTTATGTTTACTTCATTTTCTTAAAATGATCTCAGACCTTGACAAAGTCTTTGAGGGAAAAAAAAAACAGCATTACATTTAAAGAAACAAACCAACGTGCACCTTCTCATTTCACAGCATGTGACTGTGTGTTCAAGTTTCAGGAAGCTGGGTCAATACTGAGCATCCTTGAAACTTGTTCTTACAGTCGAGAGGCTCCAATAAAAAGGCCAGAGAGAACAGCTTAAAGGAAGAAGTGTGCAGAGCTAAAATGCAGCTATATGACAAATTTGTTTTGCACATGAAAAGGGTAGTTATTTTAAATCTATCTATCTATCTATCTATCTATCTATCTATCTATCTATCTATCTATCTATCTATCTATCTATCTATCTATCTATCTATCTATCTATCTATCTATCTATCTATCTACAGTCCTATGTGCCATTTTTGTTGTACAACAGCAGAGACTTTGGACGGACTGAGGAAGATGTACATCATATTATTTATTATCTGTGTCGCTTTAGTTACAGAACAAACTGAGAGTGTTGTGAACAAAGCAGTAGAAAAATGCACGTACAGTAGTTCTCGTTTATTCAACATCCAAAGTGGCCGACATCAATTCAAACGATCTCTTTAAATTCTGAGATCCTTAAAAACTAAGACGTCATTCTGTCCCGTTAGAGGTCAGAGGTGGAAGACTACATGTTGGAAGTGGAGTTAAAAGACTTCATGAGTCAAACTGACGTGACTTTGAACGTCTTCCTGCAGGAGAATAAAGTAGCACAGGACTTCAGAGAGTTCATTTTGAGTTCACGGGACCGTGCACGTCCCTGTGACATTGTTCTTTTTCTTCATTGTAATGATATGCTTCAGTTGGCCGGCACATTGTCACATTGTTTTATGTCGCTCCGCGAGCTCTGCTGTTTTGCTTTCGGGACGAGCAGAAGCACGCCAGATGTTCAGCGCATAAATATGACAAGAAAGAGACACTTCTCCTTCACATCCATATTTTACAGGATAAAATATATGGGCTGTTTTTGGTTTTTAGAGAGGATGATGTATGAAGAGTGAACAGGGTTCCAAGCATGCATAACTTGCAGACAATCAACGTAGTTTTATAACAGCACAGGAGAATGCACTTGGACGGCTAATTCAGTAACACGACCTCAATGCAGCTCAGCTAAATGTGGCGGGTTCAGACCAAACACCAGGCCAAAAAGAAGCACAAAAATGCTGCAGTACAAGCCTGTCAGAGCACCAGAAAGTGTCTGCCTGATATGTTTCCAGTTGTGTTTTATTTTTAAAATTACAATTCATACTATATCTCAGTGATGTCTCCTTTAAATTGCAGCTAGATTTGTCTTAAACTCCCGCCTGGCACACGAGCAGAGTGAGTCATACGATATTCTCCTGCTCGCTTCAACTTGGTGAAAGGAACAGTGGCAATGATGCAAAAGTTTTTTGTTTTTTTTTTTGCTGCTGAGCAATGACATCAAGGGCAGAGTCTGTTCTCAGGTGAAAGATGGATCAATATTTTGCTTTTGTTCAACAGACCATGTCCGCTTGAATAAGGATTGTAAACAGATAAGCAAAGACATCCCTGAGTATATATGATCGATATTGGCTGTATCATAAATGGTTCGATATCAGAGAGGCCTGAGTATCAGTGCTACTGTATGAAAAGCTCAGGCAGCATGTGTCATCAATTATTCATCGTGTGTTAGCAAGCTGAGGCTGTTTTTTTTTCTTTTTTCGACGAATATGTGTCACTATCTGGTGATTACAAAGCATCATTACATCATTTTTGGGCACAGGCCAGACCCCGACATGCCATGGTGCCATGTTTGATACTGAGGTGTGCAATTCTTTGTTGATTGGTTAAATGTTTTAGTGTAGTTGCTCTGTCGTTATCGGCTGCTCTGTGTGCCCTTGAATTGCCCTCCGGGGATAAATAAAGTTTTTTGAATTGAATTGAATTGAACTCTGGAGATGATGTGAAATTAAGTTAACGTCCCAAGAAAACCGATCATCATGGGAAACCAGAGTCATTATAATGTACTGTATGGATCCATGTCCCTTTCGGGCTTCCATACCATCCTTATACTCTTAACGGAAACTAATGTCGAGAAAACGTACATTTAATCCAACTAGAAGAAAAAACAAAACACGATCATCTTTTTTCTTTTCTACCTGTGCATGTGAGGGTAGCTTCCTCAGACAGTCCATAGACTTTGCTTGTTTGGTCAAATGGTTGACTCTTAATTGCCCGTAGCTGTGACAGTTTGTGAGCCCAGTGACAGCTGGGATCAGCTCCAGCCCCGACACGACCATGAACCATGAAACGGTAAAATAAAATGGACGGATGGTTTTAAATCACAAATACAAAACAGATTATTTAAAGGTTTTTACCAAAGCTTTGTGTCAAACGTCTTCAGGTGAATCAGGAAATAAAAAGTCATTGCGTACCTTTACAAAGAACACGGTGTTTGTTATTTAAGAATAGAAACACAGACAACATCCATCTGAGACTGTGCATCAAAATATCTAGCATTTACGTATCTAAAAGGAAAAAGACGCACAAGGCGGATTAAATTTAGCAGCAGCTGTTCAGATAGAGGGGGGGGGAAAAAGGCACAGGAGAAAGTGTATCCTCCGTCCCTCTGAGGAGAGTCAAACACAAGGACATGAATGATTCAACATCTGGCTTCTTCACATCTTCGTACACGTCTCTGTAGTTCCCCTTTGGTACGGCGGATACAAGTAAGAGCTCCTTCTATTCCTCCCTGACAGCATTTGTTAGGGTTTCAAGCAGCAATGTGTAACTTTTGCAAAGGGAAGAGGGCCCAAAATGCCAGAAGAAGTAGCCGTCAGAGGTTTAAAGCAGTCAAAAACACTCACGGGTGACGTCAGCACATGGCTATGTACCGCTCAAATCATGTTTTATTTAGCTGCAGAAAAGTAACATTTGTTAAATATGCTTTGATGATTAGAGCTGGGTACAAGAAGTGGAGTACTCATTGTTAACCTCATTACTCAAACACTTGTCTCTTCTTTCACACCAGCGCACGTTGTTTTCGGCTACACTTGTTCGACTCTGTTCATGTGTAAATGAGCTGGCTGCGTTTGCCTATCGAAATGTGCTCTGTAAGAAAATCAGAAACGGTACATAGAGGATTAACTTCTCCTGCTACAGCTTTTTTTTTCCAACATACACGTGTGCACAGTATAAGCAAGGGGGACAGAATCAACCACTTTACAGCAGCTACGGTAACTCTCAAGGGACACATTACTCCAACAGGTATGACGAACACAGAACAGGCTGTGACACAGGCACCAGGGTGAAACAGCGATGTTTGGAGAAAGGACGCTTGTAACGTGGAGTGCTACAGATAAGGAGAATTATACTTACTTCTAACTGTCCATTGAGAAACCCAGGGGAGACAACATGACAACTGTTGGAGCTAAACATTTCAGGTGCAGAAATGACAGTGATAGGAATCTTCTGAAAGTTCGTCATACTGGACTATTCCTTGGAGAAACACAGGTAGCCAATAGGCTATCAAAATGACAGAAGAAGAATAAAAACACCTGCACGAGCTAATGTGGCTGTTTCCATTCAGGATGGTATCCCAGTACTCTTTACTTTTTTGGGTGAAAACATCAGGATAGTGAATGTGAAAAGAGTTAAAAGCTGCAAAATAATGAGTAGCCCCCTAGAGTTCTGGTGTTTTTTTATGGGGTGAAGGTTATTGATGTCACTCTTTTGAGCATCATTAACTGTACTTTCTGCACACCGTGCTCTCGGTTTCCATCTATTGCATGAAAGTTTCTTTGACGTATTTTTCCCAGCTGGGATGATTTTTTTTTTTTCAGCTTTTGCAGGGGCTGCTCTTGAGTTTCATCCACCTTTGTTCTTCGAGGGGAGAACAGCTTCAATATTTTGCCAACAGATTAAATTGAATTGATCGCAGCTACAAGGCCCGCACTCAACACATGCAGCCATTGAAGTGGTGTTGGCAGCTGCCTAAAGGCCTCGGGGGAATTTGTTGCCAGAAGTGGAGTGACGAATTCAAGGGTGGACAGGAGCACACAGGTTTGGAAAGACGGGAACAGAACACATACAGAGAATCGTATTTTGTTAAGCATTACATTGGATCATTATATTTAAGAAAATGCTCTTTTACAGCAGCAATTATAAAAATGCTGTAATTAGCACGTTGGTATTACATTACGTTATTAATGCATTTAATAATCAATATTACACTGTGAAGCAGTTCCACCCATCCAATATTTTTGCCTTTAAAGGCTACCATGTTGGTCCAGACATCCCTCCCCCAGGCAACATTTCTAGCTCCCACTTTGGGATCCACTACAGAGGACTTATGTAATACTACCTGTGTGTGAGATCTGGTTCTTCTCCTGCATCTTTTACCACTTGGATGTCTCAACCTCCAAAAGGAAGGAGTGAAGAAATCAAATGCCCAAACCACCCCAACGTGCTCATTTAAAAAAAAAAAAAAAAAAGTCCATACTTTGAGCCTCCTCTTGAGGTCTCCAAGGCGAATGGCAGGATCATAATTTTGGCAGCTTGTGTTCGATGTTTCACCCTACCTGTAAAAAGCAAAAGCTGATGACCACGTGGTTGATGCAATGTGAAATAACCACTGGAACCTCATTCAACAATTTCCCAAAGGAAATTGGACTGGCAGGGTTAAGAACAGGCAGTGTCATGCACTGCTCGTTTGTATGCCGCCACTAAGCATTTAAACTTTGGGTTAAGTGTCTTGCCCAAGGACACATTGGATATGTGACTGCAGGAGCTGGGGATTGAACCCCCCCCCCATCGTCTGTTTGAGAGAAGACCGACCCAAAGCTGGCCCAACGAACAAATGAAAAGAGGTACATGGTTTATATGCAAAGACAATCTCGGTAAGATGAGACACAGGATTATCTGACCTTATATGGAAACTCTGGAGGGACAAAAGTGTCTTAAAAGTCAAACAGGAACTTTTAAACCGCACATTTCAGGTGAGTCAATATTATTTTGTTCTTCACAAACACTTAATCACAGCGACAGACGAGAGGACTTATATATGATACGAGCTCTATTTTGGTTTTATCAAGGCCACCAGCACTGAGAAATAAAATGTTTGACTTTGACAGTGTTTACCAGGACACACACTGTGGAGTAGACAAGGCATTAATTAGGAGGCTTAATGACTCAAACGAGGAGCTATCAAAAGAAATCTTAGACGTTCAAAATATCCGGAAGCTTAAGTCAGCGGGGACGAGTCTAACTCATGAAGATGGGTTTCAGCTGTTCAAAAAAAAAAAAAAAAATCATATCAGAGTCAAGGTAAGAAATAAAAGATTCAGCGTGCAGGGAATTTGTGTTAAATAATTCAAAGATGAAACCATTTTTAGGGGGTAACGGGCTGATGGATGGTAAAATTACAGTTTTGAATGATGCTCTATGAGAGTGGGTGATCCAGACAGCAATGGATAAACCGCGGCTGAGACATCTCTGTCGGGGTTTGAAAGGTTGAGTTTGACTCACTGGCGAGGGCATAAATTAAAAAAAAAAGTCCTCCTACACATCCAGATTCTGTTTGGATTACTCAGAAATCCTCAAAACTACTTCAGCATCTGATTTTTACCCATTTAAACTTATTCATTTATCAATACTTTAGGCATGTAAACATAACGCTTAAACCAGGACCTTCAGTATTTTCTTGAGGTTGCTTGTGGCAAAAAAAAACACACAATGTAAAGGACCTTATTTGAAAAGGTTGACAATAATAAAAAAAAAAACCATCAAAAGGGAAAAGTGCAGCTTTTTATGTAATAAGTTAAATTGCATTTTTTTTTTTTTTTGCCAATGGAATAATTTATTTGATTCTAAGTATAGAGGCGCTTGCAGGATGATTGTGGTACCTTTGGACAAAAGACAGGCAAGTTGTCTGTTTGAAGTCTTTCTCAGTTCTCTCGGGGGGTTAAACATTGCTGCGTCGCGTCCTTAGTGCTCATAAAGAAACTGCTTCATCGTCATTTCTGCAAGCCAGTGTTTAAAAAGTCTCTTTTTTCTCACTGTCAGGTCTTCATGAGGGAAACTGAACATATCATCATCATGAGTAATCCAGACGTCAGACTGAGGGGCTGCACATGAAGCAGGGCCTGAGGGGCGCTGATAGCCTTTAGTCCTCATCGCAGAGGTTGTTGGTTCAAAATCCGACCGTGGCCCTTTGATGCACGTCATCTTCCGCTCTCTCTTCCAAACCGTTTCTTGTCTCTCTACACCTGTCCCATCTAATAAAGACAAACATGCACAAAGAATAGAAAATGAAGGAGGGCCAGAGCATTTAGGGGTTCAGTGTTTTGCTCAAGAGCACCTCTGCAGTGACCTGGCATGTCTCCATTAACTTCCACACCTACAAACTGCTGCTCAAGATGTCAGTATTTAAAGTGTTATGATGGAATTTGAACTAGAATAAATGAGTGGCATTTTATTTGTTTGTTGTCATTTCATCTTTTCTTATGATTAAAAAACAATATTGTGTCTTTTCACCAAAATTCAATAACAACATGCAGCCCTACCAGTCTGCAGTATTTCTATGTGCACTGTTTGTTTCACCAAGTTATTACCATGAAAAAGCCCCGTGGCAATTATTAATAAACTTCTCTAAACAAAGTATTTGATTAAAAGTCTGATAAACTCCACATAAAAGCAAACAAACAAAAAAAAGAAGAAAACCTCCTCAGATACGTCCTGTCTCCCTCTGTGACCATGCCTCAGATAAACCTAATTCAGTAGTTTTCCTCAAGGTTACACAGAGTGCTCCGAAGCCATTACTCAGGATCTTACTGGAGGAGCTGCAGCACGAATTTAGTCACAGTGGAGCAGAGACGCTGGCCAAGAACCAGAGCCAATATTAGTTATGCATTCTCTCACCAACTCAGTGCGTGCGGGTGGAACAATGACGTTGAGAAAGTGAGTGTGTTCTCATTTACCCTGCAGGCACTCAGTGGTTTGAACGAAAACGATGACCAACGTGTCCTTTAAATAAGTGAGTCATGAGTAAGAAACACAGCAGGCGACGGTGTGAACGAAGCAGAACATGAGACTGAATCATTTGAGGGAAAGTCTCATTTAACAGTTTTTGAAAAATAGAGAGTGATGGACTGAAAGCATAGGATAAAATCTGAGCACCAGGCATGAGCTTTGAAGTCGTGGCAGATTCAGAATTTTCAAAAGTTAAAATTTTATTCTGAAAAAAAAACAAAAAAAACAGGAAGTTTGGCTAAAAATGTCATTTTCTTTTTGTAATGTAGCCTTTTAATTATGTGCACGGACATCATAGCGGTCGCGTGCATACACTATCTGCACCGCGCACAAAATATAATCCTCACTCTGCCTCCCTGTTGGCTCGAGGTGAATTCTCTGGAGATTATCCTGCAGCGTTCTCACATCAGCTCACTCGGACAAAAGGCCAAGAAAGGTCCTTTTTGAACCGGTTGAGGCTCCCAAAGTGGACACAATCATGACACAATCTTCTCCAACAGGCCTTTTAACTTCAGTTATATTAATTTAATAATAATTCACTGTGACTAATCCAAACTTAGGCTGTCTTTAACTCTTTGATGTTTTTAACTTCGAATAAGGCCTATCATCTAATATCTGAGTGTCACAAACAAGTCAACCGTGTGTCTTCACTCCTTTCATTGTTTTGTGCCTTCAAACATCCAGAGGCGTTTCAGATCGTGTCCTGCAGGAGGAGAGAGACGTGGGAAGCGAGTGAAGGCGCCAGCAGTTATAAAGATGACTGATGTATGTAGCAGATGGAGTGTTTTACGGCCGGTACCGGCACTCCATTTAAGTGTGTGTAAAATTGATGGCCAACCATAATTGACCTCTGTAGCCCGAACAGTACTCAAAACTGCTCCTCCACTTTCAGGAAGAGAAGGGAGTTATTTTTTTATTTCTTTGTGTCACGAGAAAGGGAGGGGGCGTTTGATTTATGTTCCTCCGCGGCAGGTTAGCGTTTCAACATCACAGACTCTTGATGGCTTATTCTGTCTGAGGAGAGGGAAGGAGGAAGAAAGAAAGAAAGAAAGAAAGAAAGAAAGAAAGAAAGAAAGAAAGAAAGAAAGGGGGGTCAAATGAGCAGAAAGAAACTAAGAGAGGGAAAAAGTGAAGCAAGTGATGAGAGAAAGAAAAAACGATGGGGGGGGGGGGGCGGGGGATGAGAAAAACTTCATCAGAGGCGGGGGAGAAGAGATTAACAGTAACCTGAGGACATTTGTCAAAATGCCAACCTCCTCAAGGCCACGACAAGACGGGATAATGAATTCTGTCAATCAATAACAAGGTATTGACCACATTATCATATTTGACATGTATCATGGCCGAGATGTCATATGGAAGTACCCCTGCTCTGTGAGTAATAGAAATCTCATATATTTACAGAGGAGCTACATGAACAGCATGCAGGGTTATGCACAACTATACTAGCTGTTTTTTTTTTTGTTTTTTGTTTTTTTTTTGGGGGGGGGGGGGGGGCTGATGGCTTGGCAGTTAGGTGGCACCCAATGGAAGAAGTCTGGAGACCTCCAAATGGGCGACCCAGGTTCAATTCTGACCTGTGGCTCCTCCCCTTCAAGTCGTTCCCCCTCTCTCTCTTTTACTACACTGTTCTAAATAACAACATCATACCTGTAGATGTACCTCAGTACACTCAGGTACTGATTGAAAAAATCTAATTGTGTTCTTTGTCAGATTTGCTCTGTGTTCCTGTGTTGGTAATGTCCTCGTCTCTCTTCGTTTGTTTCTGAACAATTGTGACACCAGGCAGTTTTGAGGGAGAGTTTTTTTTTTGTTTTTTTTTTCCCACTGGCTCAGTCCTGGAAGGATTCTTTCTGAAACGATGAAACTCACATCACAACTGCTGAGTGTCCACTTTATAACAAACTGAAAAAGTGTCATCCTCCCTCCAAGCTCATGAACAGAACTGAGCTCCGTCAGCACACGAGAGCAGCTCCATGCAGAGAGCTGAGACGCTGACAGAGCTGAGCTCAGCTTCACAGCAAAAGTCTTCCTTTCACCCAACAATGGAGAAGCTGTGCGCTCCTCTTAGACATCGCACTGCAAATAGAGGTGCCATCGACAAACACCGTACATATGTCAAGCTTGAGGATTCACTCTCCCTTCTAAAGGTTTGTAGAATCAAAATGAAGAAATGTCTCTTTCCATTCCATACATTTATATTGTTAGCAACGTAACAAGGCTTGCTAAAACATGGCACTTGCTTTAGTTGTTACAGGCCAGGATTTATATTCAACACAATTCTATGCATGTCTGTATTTGGTGGTCAGAGATTTATCT
This sequence comes from Symphodus melops, assembly GCF_947650265.1. NCBI lineage: Eukaryota > Metazoa > Chordata > Actinopteri > Labriformes > Labridae > Symphodus > Symphodus melops. The sequence goes on from NC_136691.1 coordinate 3,160,034, forward strand.
ACCTGTGGGTATCCACAAGGGGGGATAAAGGTGAAAGCTTTCACATCGGGAAGTGTCAAAAAAACATGTTCCATATTTATTTTCAGTAGCAATGCCCAATTTTTAAACTTAAATTCTCACCCTAAAGCAACAGAAAGACACAAAATCCTTGAACGGATACAACCTCTTTTTTTTTTTCTTTTTTTTTCATAATGTTGCCAACGTAAGCTGGTTCAGAGGGAGCTAATGTTAGCCAGGAGGCTAGCGCTAACTCTATCCTGGGAGGGCCCATCAACTATCGGCCTCTCAGCAGCCAAGACTTTTCTGCGGGCGGGCCTGCATTTACCTGTTAGTTGATAAGTCTATGCAATTAAAATTAGGCCTTAAGCATTGCAAAAGAAGAAGATTGACCCCCCTTCCCCCCACAACCATCATGCCCTCCTGATGAGCTGAACTTATAAAACCTCTTTTGTGCTGACAATTTGAAAGCTATTGAGGTAATTTCGATACGCGATCGAAGCTGCAGCGATAAATTACAAAGTGAAAATGTTCCAGCTGTCTTTTCATCATAAACTTAAACAGCTTCAGGGGGTTCACGCTGACGTGTAATGTATGTTTGATGTGGTGACAACAATTGGAAATCAATGCATGTCTGCTCTGCTTGCCTTTCTGTTAAACAGCTGTTTGGACTGTATTGATGAACTCCGGCTGACACACTCAGCTGGAGCATGGGAGGCTAAACTGGGAAATACAATAACAGCTCCACAATTCAAATTCAAAAATTCAAAACTCCTTTAGATTTCATTCATATTGTTAAACACTGTAAATCCCCAGAATTCTTCAACACCAAAGGATTTCTACTCAGTAAAAGAATTAGCATCTCACAAAGACTGTCACACCTTGTCTGAGGTGACTATAGAATAACTACTGTTAAATTTTAAGTGGGTATTATGCTGCATTCATGTGCTTGGAAAGACGGTCATCTGACTTCAGTGTGTTCACGTGGTTGAATGTTTCACCAACAACAACGAATGCTACAGAGAACAGGAAGTGTGGACGTCTCCATCTGAAGTTACATTTGAGCAAAAAGTTGACTTGAATTCATCAAAAGTATCATTAACATTAACTGAACGTCCTTTTCTCACCATGTGATGATCAATATGTCGTCAAGTCAGCACCGAAGTCTTTCCCGAGCTTCTGCTCCGACTCGAGCAGGCAGCTCGTGTGTCAACAGATTGACTCGCCGGGCTGTTTACAGTTTCTGAAGAAAATCCTTTGAAAACACATCACTGACATTTACCAGTTTCTATCTTAAATTGAGGTTAAGATCAGACTGAAACTTAAAGCACCATTTCAACAACTCAATCAGGAAAACAAGAAAAAAAAAAGGGTCAGACATATCAGTTTATTTTGAAGGAAAAGTCAAAACTTTTCAAAACCAATGAGAGAACAGGTTCTTCTGGCTACATGCTTCCCACACATGGCCTGTCCCCACGCAAATGTGTGCATATGTTTTTATTCCTGCTGTCATACGACAATCGCAATCAATCGCCCAAACTCAATAGTTAATCAGGATTGATCCCATTTTTAATCACGTTTGAAATTCCATAATAATCCAGATTCTTTTATTTTCTAAAGACGCTGTTAAAACTTGACCCTACTTTTATTTTGAAATAAAGTAAGGACCTGCTGTTCGATCAAAGGTCACGACATTAACTGTCTACCCATAAAACTAAAACAAATGAAGACAGCTCAACGGGACGGTAATAAAGGTAAAGGTTTGACGCCATGAGGTGGATTTTACTTTGTCGTCAGCTGAGCTGTCTGAGAGTTTGTTAAAGTGAATTGAGACGTTTCAAGGATGCACCTTGTCCTTCCTTCACATCACTGTGACACTGTGAGGGGGCGTATCTACGGTGCGCCCAAAGGGACAAAAAAGCATGAAATTTGAAACGCCTTCATGAATGGCGACTAAGCCCTGGTTTGTATGTTCATGTTCTCATGGACTGTAGCCATGGTGAGAAGAATGAGGATGTATTCATCACAAAAAACGCATGCACATTAAATGGGTCTAAACTACGATTGTCCAGCTTGATTTGCAAAGCGGCCAAGAAAATCAGGAGGTCTCACTCTAGACTAAATGGTAAGGTCCTTTACCTGCTTTTTGTAAAGTGTCTCGAGATAACATCTGTTATGAATTGACGCTATACAAATAAAGATTGATTGACTCTGGGCCCTGAACTTCACTGACTTTCAATAACCTGAAACAAAAAACGGACTCTGGTGCGTTTGTCTCCATCTGCACTGTGAGCTGGGCGTTGTACTGCTGTCTCACACACTGTATGGGAGTGAGGCTGTGTTGTTTTTCCTCCACTTGCTGTTTTAATACTGTTTGGAAAAAGAGGGTGGAGGCTCTGCCAAGTCCTTGACAAACAGAGTTTTAACACTAAAGACTTTGAGCTTCTGAGGTTAAATGTCTTCAGTGATTTTCTTTGACTTAAAGCTTCAAGATAGTTAAAAGATGTTTACGCGAGATTTTACACTTATAACTTAAGGGCAGTTTGGATCTTCTTTTCTTTTTCTTTTTTTTACAAAAACAAACCAACCGAAACAGCCTCTTTCCATATTTTCTGATCCCTCTGCTCAGTGATTTTAACTCCCTCGAGTCCTCTCATGCTAAAAATACCCCCTCTCTCTCAACTGTGCAGTCCTTCAGTTTAAAGCATCCATGAAGCAGCAGCTCTTATGTTAGTTTATCATTTTCAACATTCAAAAAACAGTTGTTGACTTTATCCCTCTGAATCTTGCAGCACGGAGCTGTAGTTAAACACAAAGTTTGACACGGCAGCACCGAACATATTGCTTGCTCGAGGCTAATTTATAATGAGAACAAACTGGTGGAACTCTGCACAGTGCAATGCAGTGACAGATTCAGACTACTTTATTACCATGTCAACACACAAAGTGGATTTGAAATTAATGTCTGCTGTTTGACAAATGCACAAATAGCATGCATATATTACCAGAGTGCAGATTTGATTTCACCCAAATAATTTCAAGCCCTTTTAAGTGCAGCACCGACTTTGATGCATATCCCATAACTCCTGCTGAAAGTGGCACGATGTGCTGAGCTGTGGTGCATTGCAGTGAAGGGTCAGATTCTGGTTTTTCCATGCCTCAGGGTCAGATATGGATCCAAGCCAAGGTGTTCGATGGGACATAAAACAGAGCTGGCAGGTATAGGAAGGAGCGTGTGCACACCTTTGTAGGCTCCTGCTGGACAGTTGAGCAGATGGTGAAATGCTTGCTTCTTAATAATATCAGACACTGTGTGACACTCTTCTCTTGCTGAGCCGCGCAGTAAATGAGGCCATGCAGACACGCTCTGCAGCGAGCTGAAAGTGTGTCATGGCTCCTCGGCTGGCTAAACTTTTTTCATCTACAGAGTGTAATTCATGGATCTGACGTGATTTGGCGATTTTATTTCCTGCTTCAGTACACAGCATTCACTCGTCGTTTTAGCAGATTGTCTACCCCAAACTCTTTTTAACTTAACTTCATCACCAAACAACCATTTCACCAAGCTCTCTACCCTTCAGCAATCATCTACGATGCCTCTGGGAATGAACGTTAATTCCTTCGTGATTCTGGTGAAGCCAGAAGTTTTATTTTTGGGGGCTATAACATCCTGGAGGAGCGTCCGATCATCTGTTGAGTCTCCCTTTAGTTCAACAGCTGATTTTAAGTTACGCAGCGGATTCTCTCCGACTCCCTTCAGAAGTGTTTTTTGTGATTTAATTGCACATAACAAAGGTTTAATTAGTTTAAAGTGAGATAACAACCCAATGATGCTGATTTGTAAACAGGATACACACTTTGTCAGGAAACAGCTTTTTAAATCTCTGCTTGTTGAATGGAGGTTTGATTGATCACTGGTTTCTTTTCAGCCACTTTTTCAGATTGACTTTAAAGGTGCTAAACGTGGTACAGTCTCTTATTGGAGCTGGAATCTCATTCCAGACCTCAGTCTGTTTTTCTTGCATACAACAAAGTTTGCTGATAGGTTATAGGTCAATACTCGGACTAAAATCAGAAAGCAGCACTCTCTAACAAATTCAGGTCCTGGGTGAAGAGATTTGACACATTTCTTTTTTTTAGAACTGATATTACATTTATGACCTGTTCATATGTGGATATACTCTGCAAAAGTCGACCTTGTCTGGATAGATTTTGTCATGTCCTTCAGTTTTTGACGAACTTCTCTCCGAGCTGTTGTGGTTTCTATGTGCTCCTCATCTATGCGTCTTCTGCTTAAGATTACATTCAGGTGGATTATTTATAGCACACCTTAAACATCCCAAACAACAGGCAGCTGGGAGGACAGATTTACAGAGTGTAGCTTTACAATGAGAAGCACATGGGACTTTTGGATGTTATATAATATATATCATGACAGAATATTTTCAGGGAGCGGTCTCGTTTCTTTCATCTTATCTGCAGGAACCTTAATATGTCCACTCGTCCACCTGAGTCGTGTTGCATCCTGGGTGACTGCTGACGTCTAGTTTGAAGTTTACAATCTTTCTTTAAATCTGTTTTGGTTTCGACTTAATGTCATCTTTCTTTTTTCAGGCTGAAGACACATCTGCTCTTTGTGGGACCAAATAAAATATGCTTTTAAATTTTCACAGCAGAGGTACTGCTTGAAGAAACACGTACACACAACAAACACACACACACACACACACTTCTCCTTGCAGTGAAACATTTATTGGGCATGTACTTTCAAACTGAATACTGCACCTACACATAAACAAAAAACTGCTTTGTCAGCTGCTTCCCGTCAGGTTCATGCTCAGATTTAGCGTCTGCAGTTTAAAAGTTCCCGTGCCCTTTGAATGTGTCACAGTTTGGCTGCGACGGAGCAGCGTTTAATGTTTGTTTAATGGAGTTGGAGAAGAGAGAAACAAACTTCGTCCTCTGTTTTACATAGGGGTCGGCCTTCTGAAGCTCTTTGGTATAAGATGTTTGCAGTCCTGGCTGGTGCTGAATGCAGTATAGGATTCTTCTTTTTTTTTTGCATATTGTTTGCATAAACAGTTGGATTTCTTGGTGCAGTTACATGTCCTCAAAGACTTGTGCTTGCAGTTGGGGGAAGTTGGCACGAATAGCTTGGCACAAAAACAAGATCAGGAAAGTTCAAGGTGCTTTTGTCCAAAGGGATGAATCAGACGATCAGAGAGGAAGAACAACACGAGACATGATCCACGTCAGTAAGTGCAAACAAACAGCTTTAAGTCCGATTGGACACAGGTGCAGACAGGCTTTAACACCAGTATCATCTTCATCATCATCATCACCAACGGTCCCATCGCTATCATTAAGTGCGTAGATGTTCATGACACAGATGCGTCTTCAGCTTTTTCTTAAAGGTTGAGAGGGACTCTGAATGGAGGTTGGTAATTCGTTCCACCAGCAGGGGCCGACACAGGAGAAGAGATCAGCTAGCGACTTAGGGCCCCGTTAGAGGGTGGAGCAGGGGCCTTTCATGGGCAGAATGCAGCGGGCAGGAGGGAGTGTAGACCTGGATAAAGGAGTTTAGGTAAGGAGGAGCTATTTTTGTCACTGTTTTAAAAGTGAGCAGCAAGGTTTGAAATTTGATAGGAGCAGAAACTGAGAGGCAGCGAAGGGAGATGAGCAGCCGATTGATTTGCAGTTTTGGTTTGGTTGAAGACCAATATCATGCTGCTGTGCTTTGGATGATCTGCAGAGTTGATTGTGTGCATGCAGGAAGACCTTCCAGTACTTTAGTCAATGTTTGATATCACAAGAGCATGTGACAGGAGATGTACAGCGTGCTCTGACATCGGAGTTTTTAGGTTTTTTCAGGTTGGATATTGATCTGTGGTTGTGTCGAGTGACTGGCTGGGTTTTCAAGGTGAGCAGATGAGCGAGCTTCCAGGTGGAGGAACATGAATATGGTGGCCCTGAAATAGAGCTAAAGGAAGAAGAAAGTGAATTTTCTTAATGTACCTTAAAATGCTTTTATGGCCACTTTGTTTTCAGTTTAAATTAGCTAACTTACTTTGAGCTAAACTCCAGACAGTTTCTCCTAAAGAGGTCACGGTGACCTGCTTCTCATGTTGCTAATATACTTACTACTGACAAAGAACCTCTTAATACCCTACTCCATAAATACAGAACTATCCCTTTAATTTCCATCTGTGTGTTGGTCTGAACTTTACTTTAGAAGATAAAGAAAACAAACAAACCCCTCACAGCCTGACCACTATAATATAGCACCTGTTCCTACTATTCATGACTCGTACATCCTAATATCAGGCATCGTTCTTGTTCAAAGAAATGTGTAAAGACATAACACACCAATACTCAGGCTCTGCATCATTTTGGCACCTGAATCTAGAGCCGTATAGACTTTGTTGTATTCTGCTGATTATGTTCTTATCTAGTTGTTGCAGCTCCTGAAAACTGAGTCTATAAAGTTTGATAGAACATTACTCACCCTGGGGCAAGTTCGTAAAACTCGAACCTTTGATGTGACAAACATCCAGTGTATGGCGGTGATTTAGTTTAACCTTCCAACAACACAGGGCTCATAGATTTAATTTATTTCTCTTTGTTACTCTTTGTTAGCGTTTTTCTTTTGATGTTTACTTTTGTTTTAGTCATTTGACAGCTTGTAGACGTCAACTTTGATCCAAAGTTAGTAAAAAAAATAATATGAAGAGTCAGCAAGAGTTGATCCTGACTACACTTCTAATTTATCCTTCTTATTGTGGCCCTGACTTCACCCCCTAAAATCTGTTTAAATGTGCGGGTCTTGCTCTGCTGTTTGATCTCCAGTCTGTCTTGATGCATTTATATGAAGTGCAGCAAAAGTCAGAGGAAAAACAAGCACTTCAAAGTGTGTGTGTGTGTGTGTGTGTGTGTGTGTGTGTGTGTGTGTGTGTGTGGAAGAATAAAATGAAGTTTTCACAGAGAATGAAGAGGCAGGTGTGCAGGGGACAAACACATCTGAGACGAGTCAAGTGGAGCTGAGGAGAAAAACGTTCATGAATGTGATGTGGAGATAACAGGATGAGTCTGACACTCCGGTGACTGTGCCGCAGCTGACTGCGAGAGTGAACAAATTTAATGAATAGAGGAAAAGAATTTTTACTTGGCTCGACTCCATTTTGTCAACACAATTGTTTTTTGCAAATACAGCAGTGCACAGAGGAGAGCGTCGGGCTACTTTCATTTTCTTATTTCCTCATAACAAATCAGCAGAGACCACAGTGAAATGTCCAGAGTATTACCTATTGCTGTACTGCAGCAGTCTGCAGAGAAAAGTAGGAAAACAGAAATATGTTGCAAGCTGCAAAGATAAAGAGAATTGAACATTTAAGTGTAAATTTGGGGAAGCATATTTACTGTCTATAAACCCCTCTATATCAGCCCTCCTGCTCAGAACAGGCTGTTTCTGTGTCTGTAGCTTTAAATATGTAAATGAGCTGTGTCTGACCACGCCCCCTCTCTGGAAGGACTCGGGTGTACTCGGTGCTTTCTGGCTCCATGTCCTATTGTTTACGGTGAGAAGGCTGACTCAGAGGGCAGAACAAACACCTAGCTGTGGGAGTGTCACCCACCTGGGGGAGGGGCTACTGCCCTTTGTGATGTCATGAAGGGAACATCTCCAAACGGCCTGTTTGAGCACACATTTTCTGAAAAGTGGAGCAGGCAGAAGACAGAGAGGATGGACTTTTCTCATCATTGGAGGGTTTGTAAACAGACAAGATGTTTGAAATTACAATAAAATGTATATCACACAATATGTGACCTTCAGTTTCATCTGCTGAAGCAGCAGCGTCAACAAAAGCAGGAATAAAGCAGAAGGCTTGTGAAAATACTTTAAGAGTGTGGCTTGTTTCATTCAGAGATCTTACTCATCAGTGTCAGCTAATTTTAAACTTTTGATGCTACACACCGTTGCTGCTGTCGAGGGTGAGAAATGTCTGCAAAGCATTTGTGTTGTTTCCTTGGCAACGTTCGGTGACATCATGTCATGGTCAATGTAAACCTGTATGTTCTATGAGTCCACACTTCGAAAAACAGATGGAACGCACAAGTTGAATTTAATGAACACAAGTTTGATGTAACCTGTCCTTGCACATTTAATTAAATGATTTATGTTTCAATATAAGACAGCTGAAGAGACAGAGATGAGGGGGGGGGGGGGATGGGATGACACGCAGCTAAAGACCGATGTCAGATTTGAACTCACAGTCACTGCAAAGAGGACAACAGCATATAAACGTGGCATGCAACATACAGGCTATTACTATCTCAGTGGTTATACAGCATAGACCCATGTATCACATGAACCTGTAGTGCAGAACACATTTGTATATATTTTTTTAGCCATCGAGTGCAAAGCATTTTTGATGGTAGTTTATAAAAATTGATTAAATTAAGTCAGGGCCGCTGGAAGTTATTTTGAACAGGGGGTGCTGTGAAAATCTTTTGTTCTTTTTTGGACAAAAAACCTCTGAGCCTATTTAGAATACATTTATAATATATACATTTAAATGTTTAAACATTAATAAATAGATTAAGATTCACCACGTCATCATCTTACACCCTTCAGTGAACACAGTCAGGGCCACACACACACACAGGCCGGACGCGAACCCGGGCCGCCCGCAAGAGGACCATAGCCTAGCTACATTGGATGCTGCGCCACCAGCGCCCCGTAGTGTGATTCTTTTTTGTGCATGTCCTGCAGCCCTTGTGCTTCAATAGAACATAAAACGCCTGGTTAGGATCACAATGACACTCACAGAAGCCAGCTGGCATGTCATGCACATTACATGAATTCTGGCCTTTGTTAAGGTCAACTGCTGCTTTGAAAGCAGTTGCAGGAATCAATGCAAACAGTGGCCCCCAAACTCATGCAAGTCAAACATATCCCACTGCAGAGAGATCTGGACACTTTCAGAAATCCCCTGCAGAAAGTATCCCGAGTCATGCATA